>NC_065917.1:600000-817500 GCF_905147045.1 Nymphalis io | reverse complement strand
GCGCGCATTTGATATTATTTTTACAACTTATATTTTTCTTTCTATTCTGATTGGTTGAATTTTTACTTCACATTTTCTATATATACTCGTACCGTTTTTTAATAAATTATTCCACCATAATCCACCAGTTCTACCGTTCTCAAGAAGTTTTATTTTACTGCTACAACGTTAACCTCCTAAATAGTTTTGGTCAAACTGTAATGAGATTAATATTAATTTAATATACTCTTTTGCTTTTATAATTTGTCTAATAGATATTTGTGCGTTATAATATATTTATTTTGCCATTTCTCTAATTATTTATTAAAAGTTTTGGGTCACAACTAAAAATCAATAAATTATTATCTGTAGGAACCGCACGCGCACTGTCAAACGCAACTGCGTAAAAGTGACAATTGTCACAATCAAAAAGTTTTGTTAACAATTTCGAGTTTTCAGTGTTTTTTTGTTCAGTTTTTACATCAAACTAATATTGCATACGTATTGAGTGTATCTTTATGATCTCATATTATATCTTTCATGACAGTCCACCTCGAGACTGCGTGCCTAGCAAAGCCTAAAAGATCAATTATAATAATAATACACGGTTTTATAAATGCGTGCTGTGAACATTAACTTTTTATTTAATATGTTAAAACTTTAAATTTCGTTTCGGCTCCTGTCAAAAGTTTTAAAATGGCTGTTAAAAATTCAACGTTTTTCCTACCGAAGTTGCTTATAAACCACGAAATAAATAACAATTAAATTTAGAGAAGTGGCTACTACATTTCCTATATTTATTATCCACATAAGGAGTGTGAAAAGAAAAAAAATCGCAATTTTATTACACTCTATTGGTGGAAAAGGTATTTTTTTTTTTTTTTTTTATAGAATAGGAAGGTGGACGAGCATATGGGCCACCTGATGGTAAGTGGTCACCAAACGCCCTTAGACATTTGCATTGTAAGAAATGTCAACCATCGCTTATAGCCAATGCGCCACCAACCTTGGGAACTAAGATTTTATGTCCCTTGTGCCTGTAATTACACTGGCTCACTCACCCTTCAAACCGGAACACAACAATATCAAGTATTGCTGTTTTGCGGTAGAATATCTGATGAGTGGGTGGTACCTACCCAGACGAGCTTGCACAAAGCCCTACCACCAGTATAGAAATATTCAATTAATTCAACATTGAAAAAACAAAAATCACCAGAAGATCTCATTAATAAATTTAACAACTATGGACAGACATGCATTTTTCATAAGAAAACAACGCGAACACGAAGATATAAACAACTATTACGAATCTAGAAAATCGCATCGTCAGCTTAAAATGTGATTTCGTTGAATTAAAAGAGTCATCGGTCCATCACGGACCAAATATAGCAAATATGTGCTCGAGTAGCTCGCACATACGTCAAAGATTATTACAACGGTCATCGCGCAACAAAACACAGAACACATAAATAAAAACACTGAGTTGTCGTTGTCATCTTCTAATGAATATCAAGTGATGAAGGAGGAGTAAAAGAGTGAACACTCGCAGTATGGAATATAGAGGATGTGCATTTACTAGCAAGGATAATTAGATAGGTAACCAATTTGGATGAAAACGAAATTGTGAAACATGGTCATATTTGCCTAATCCATATATAAATCGAATAAAAGTATTTTGAAGTCTCAGTTTTATTGAATTCGTCTTCGGTTAATGCTACAAAGCTTGCATCAGCGTAATCAAGAATAGGAAGAAGTAGATCTGTGCGAGCATTATTTAAAAGAAAATGTTGAAGACAACGCAAAGACCTCAGAGCTGCAAACAGTCCAGCTAAGAATTTTCACAAATTTAATAGATATTGTCAAACATTATGGATGGTAAGGAAGACCAGTTGACTTTTGATATTTGTTTCCGGCTGCTAATAATGATGGCTTGAGGTTAGCTAGGGTTTGACATTAAGACCTAAAGATTCACTCCACTCAAGAAAGATATTGTGGTCGTTATTCATCCTTGCGATAGCCATAGCTGCCGAAATTATAATAAATTCTATTGAGATATTTATATTATGTATTTGAAAAACTCAATGCTTTTTAAAATAAAATATGATTTGACATTATTCTAATTTAATTTAATTTAGTTAGTTCCAATTAATTGTATTTTTTTTAAATATATATATTTTTTAAACTGTTGTTTTGTTGTTAAATTGTTGTGGTTTTTCTCTATTATGTTTGACATTCTTGACCATAAAATATACTTTTTTTCTCCTAGATTATATTTCAATAATGTTCAAATTAACATTTAACTAATTTCAATTAAAATTATTATGAATACTAAGTACAACAAATTTCTAATTTAATTCAATTTAATTTATTGTTATCATAATATGTTATTTATTAATGATTATAAAATGTAATTAATGTAATATATTGGTCATTCAGTTAATACAAAATTAATAAAATGCACGCTGTAATTACATATAATTAAAAGTGCAATTAATCTTGCTTAGCCTTAATTATATATTATATATATATTAAGAAAACAAATAACAACACATCACATGACTTCAAAAACATAACACAAAGAAAAATCTTCTATAACATATTAAATAACTAATTTGGGTATCTTACAATTGGTACACATTTCCGTTTTGGTCTACCTGTGGAGCTAGCTATATTTGGACAGGGTGCTGAACTGTCGTTACTACTACCACCAATTAAATCTAACCCGCCATCTCCTACTGGTCGTGATATCGTGACAGCATTCTCACCCTTAACCACATTACACTCTTTGTTTGGGCTAGGAAAATAAAAATTTGGTGTTCTTTTTTTGATCTGGTCATCGTGTCTTTTTGATATCTGACCTTTCCATAGTCAACTATATATTTCTGCGATTCTTCACTACGGATTATAGTAGCTTTACACCATTTATCAGGACCGCTATACATCCTCATCCATACTGCCTCCCCATCTTTAAATTTACGTGAAGTTCTACCAGTTAGCTTTACCTGATTACCCTGTTCTATCCGAACTTTATTCTTACATAATCCATCGCTACGCATTAAATCTAGCCTAGATCGTAACGAGCGTCTTTGTAAAAGAATAGCCGGACTCTCACTTGTAGTACTGTGAATACTATTCCGATACGCTAATAAAAAGGTTTGTAATGCTAAATCTACATCAACCTTATCTCGTTGTGCTTTTTTTCACATTTTTTCAATTTAGCAGCACTTTCCGCAGCTCCGTTCGAAGATGGGTGATAAATCGGTGAAAAAATTGCACCTTAAAGTCGATTGAGTCGAAGTCGAAGTCGATTGAGTCGAGTCGAGGAAGCGCCGAGCGTAACATGTGTATACGGATTGCCTCCTAGTTTTTTATTTAAAATAATCAGTAAAGTAATATATTACATTAAAAAATTATGTTTAACTATTAGTTTGAGAAATATAAAGCAAGAATTAAACCATAGTGAACAAAAACAGTACAATTGAAAGTGATATAAACTATTAACAAAAATTTAAAATATAACGTGTAGTTAATAAGTGCAATCAGTGCAGGACGCGTGAGTGTGTCATCGCCGGCAAAGGTCATTGACCGCGCGCTGTGCTAAAGCGCAACGATTGAATGTTTGCTAAGACATTGTAATTATACCTACGGAGTCAATAATAACAAAAAAGATGCCTAAATGTGTTACGTGTGGAAAATTTATGGCTGTAGGAGATGGCGCTTCTTGCTGCAAATGCAGGGCTTTAAACCATCTTGCTTGTATTGGGTTATCAGAGAAATCAAAAGTACCTATTAATTGGACATGTATGGATTGTAAGTCAAAAACTTCAAGGAGAAATAGCGACGATACCCCCGCAAAATGTAATACCTTACGAGACGTTAGGCAGCCAGCTTCGAACATGGACGTTTTTATGTCTCCCAGTAATACAGTGTCAGAGCAATCAACTATTATAAGCGAATTGAAAAGTATTAAAGAAGAGTTGTATGCTACTCGTAATGAGCTGAAAGAATTTAGGAATGAAATGGCATGTATATCGTCTAGTATAATAGTATGTAATGAAAGAATAGATGGGATCGAGAACAGATTGGAATGCTTAGAAAAACGACTCGAAACTCATAGTATCAACAACGATGAATCCCTGAAAGCAACAGTAGACCAGCTCAAAGCAGACTTTAATGAGAGGGAACAAGATTTATTACTTAATGACATCGATATCACCGGCATTCCGGAAAGCAAAGGTGAAAATCCTTATCATATTGTGATGCTCATAGCCGCAAAACTCAGCGTTAAAATCGATGAACAAGATATCACGCGGGCAGAGCGTATAGGACCTATACACGGTTCAAAAGAAGGAGAAAACGCAACGCGCCCAATTGTAGTGAGATTATCGAGGAAGACTCTACGAGATGACATACTACGAGCGGCACGTATCCGGCGTGGTGCAGACACAGCAGATATGAATATTCCAGGCAATCCTAGAAAATTTTACGTCAATGAACGCCTGACAAAAACTAACAGGCAATTATTCAAAAAGACGCGAATTGCGGCTAAAACGTCTAAGTGGAAATTTATCTGGACACGAGAAGGAAGAATATATACAAGACAAAACGAAGGTAAACCGAGTATCAGAATCAAATCCGAATCAGATATACTTCGTATTTTTAGGATTGATCAAGTTTGATCCGATGTTGCGTTTAAATTACATATTAACTTCGTTTTTATCGATAACTCTTTTCATACTTTTACTTTTCGTGTTTTTATTTGTCTTATGTTTACTTTTATTATTATTATTAATAAATGCACATTCACTCTATGTATATTTAAAACTGCACTATACTCGTGTAATCATAATAACCATAACAATAGGAAAGACGACAAATATGCTTATTTATATTATTATACCCACAATTATTATATCAAGAAGATCTAAGTTATTGAATTATTGTATGAACAAGGGCATGTTAACTACTCAAATTATAAACAAATTTAAATTCTTATATATTTATGTTTGGGGAACAGGTAGCAAGGCAGCAATCACATGACGGAATATTTAAGACTTAGTTTGCTCAATGTTAGATCACTCAACACGGGACGAGATGAACTCTTAGTTTCTATAGAAAAGCATTCGCCTGATGTATTGGCCATAAACGAAACCTGGATTAGAGAAGGAGACGACATATCTCTGCTGCAAATACCAGGGTATATTTTTAAACATATACCCAGATCTACAGGGAAAAGAGGAGGTGGTGTTGGTTTTTATATTAAAAAAAAAATCAGGACTCACATCATACAACATCCGAAAACGTCTCTAGAACAAATGTGGATTGAGTTACAACACAAAGGGCTTCGCTTAGCCATCGGGACTGTCTATAGGCCGGAAACACAAAATATTGGAAACTCTATAGAAGAATTAAGTGAAACTTTGAGCTCCCTGTCAGCGTACAGTTTTCAATGTCTCTTAACTGATTTTAATATTGACCTTTTAAATAGTAGTTCAAACGACACAAAAGAATTTTTAAGGTCCTTAGATCAACAAAATTACACACAGTTAGTTCAGGAGCCTACGAGAATAACTATGACATCAGCAACACTTTTAGATTTAATAATAACAGACACCCCAATGCTGTGTACAAAAATTGAAGTAATTCACAATCCTTGCTTAAGTGACCATGCCTTAATACTAGCAGACTTTGACATAAAAAAACAAAAAGATGGGGTAAAATCAATTACCAAAAGATGTTTTAATGATATAGACGAGGAAGAATTTGGGGAAGATTTGAAAAATATTTCATGGAATAAAATCAAAGAATCTGAAAGCATCAATGAGATGGTAGCAAAGTTTAATTGTGAAATATTAAATTTATTTGATAAACACGCACCGGTTAAAGTCATAAAAATAAAAAACAATTCTTATCCATGGATTACCGAGGTTATTAAAATAATGATGGAAAAAAGGGATGAGGCGCTAAAAAAAGCCCATAATAGTAAAAATGATGCAAGTTGGTCATATTATAAAATGTTCAAAAATTTTACCAATGCAAGTATAAAAAGAGAAAAAAAAGCTTATATAAATTTCTATGTGAATAAAAATGCCAATAGACCAGTTCTAATGTGGCAACATTTTAAGAAAATTTCTCCCTTAGGCAAGGGCAATTCAGGTTGTATACCACCTCATTTGCAAGAACCAGACAAAATTAACGATTTTTTTATGACATTGCCAGGCAATGAAATCACAGATTTAAAGACACTAGCTCAATTCACAACGAATCGAGACTCGAACACCGAATTTTTCATAAAAGAATGCTCGAAAGAGCAAGTACTTAACATAATAAACAACATCTCTTCAAATGCAATTGGGCATGATAACATTTCAATAACTATGATAAAATTAACCTTGCCTGTTACGCTTGATATTATTACCTATATCATTAATCAATCTATCAAAACACACACGTTTCCAGACTCATGGAAAATAGCAAAAGTAATACCTTTACCAAAAATCACATCAGTAGAAAACTATAAAGATCTAAGACCCATCAGCATTCTTCCGGTTATGTCAAAAATTATAGAAAAAATCGTATGTATGCAACTAACAACCTACTTGGAAACACATAACATACTTCCAGAACATCAATCTGGCTTTAGAAAAGCTCATGGAACGGCCGCTGCGTTATCAGCAGTAACAGATGATATTCTTTCGGCATCAGATAATGGTAACGGAAGTATACTCGTTTTATTAGATTTTTCAAGAGCTTTTGATTGTATAAATATTGAACTTATGTTGGCAAAATTATATTACTATGGAATATCACACAATGCCTGTAAATGGTTCATGTCTTTTTTAAAGGGAAGAAAACAGTATGTTTCTATAGAAAGTTCTGAACAAAAGGAACCGCTGATTTCGCACATTAAATCTAACACACGTGGAACCCCCCAAGGATCAAGTCTAAGCCCAATCCTTTTTATCATATATACAGTGGATTTAAGTCGCGAGTTAAATAGCTGTAAGATACATCAGTACGCAGATGATACTCAGGTATATCTACACTTTGATCCAAAAAATACAAACATTTCAGTAAATTTTATAAATAATGATTTAGAACATATATCTCAGTGGTCGGAAAAAAATAATTTAGTTCTTAATGCGAATAAATCAAAATATATGGTACTGGGCAGCAAACATCAACGTGAATGCATTAAGGGACACAACTTACAGATCAAAATAGGCAATGAATCTTTAGAACAAGTAAAAGTTGCTAAAAATCTTGGTCTATACGTTGACGAAAATCTCAGATTTATAGAACATCTAAATCTGAAAATAAAAAATGCTTTTTATAAATTAAAAGTTCTATATAGTTTGAGACCTTTCATGTCGGAGAAAGTGAGAGTTACCCTGGTTGAGTCACTTATTTTATCGATTTTTAATTACTGTGACACAGTGTATGGTCCCAGATTATTGAAGGAGACCGAAAAAGCTGTACAAAGAGTTCAAAATGCTTGCACTAGGTTTTGTTTTGACGTTCCTAAGAGATCACATGTAGCTCCTTTCATTAATTGTCACAATATTTTAAACATGAAATCACGTAGGAAGCTTCATCTAGCAGTATCTTTACATAAAATTGTACGGAGCAAAAAGCCAAATTACTTATATCAAAAGCTTGACTGGCTAGAGAATAGAAGAGATAGGAGTGTCCGAGAAAATGAGAAGATTAAACTATTAATTCCTAAACATAAGACAGTAGGATTTAAAGGTTCTTTCAAATATGCTGCAGCAAAAATTTGGAATAACCTACCACCTCCCTTACGTGAATGTCATTTTTCAATTGTAATTTTAAAAAAATGCCTTAAAGAATATTACCTTCGTCTACAAGTAGAAGTGGCTACGTAACAAAAACTTTACAAATTAATGCGAATGAAGCAAAATATGAAAGAATAGAATCCTAAAAACTTGGACTTCTCTTTATTTTTATTTAGTCATAGTTTCAATTGTCCTAGCCATGACGTACACATAGAGTTATGGTTGTTATGATGCGAAGATGTGCGTGCGTGTATTAAGTTTTTGGTTGTTCTATTAATGTTCAGCTTTAAAATGTAGTTATTGACCTGGAGAAATTGCTTATTTACTTCTTTTTGTGCTATATAATTATGTCACTGGTTTTTCTTTTACTTGCTTTTATATCAGTTTTTGTTTTTTTTTGATTTCATTATATTTTAATATGATACGGAACGGTGCGGCGCTCTCAACTAAATCAACTGAATATAGAAGGAGCAAGCTGAAAATCAGCGCTGGGCATAGCACAGCACATAGCTGAGCTTGCAACCAATTGCGATACGGTCGTCAATGAAAAAGAGTGGTAAATTAGAAAAATGTGTCCAGTATGAATAATTTGTATCTCATAAAAATATGTACGTTTTTTCTTAAGAGTTACTTTGTAATGTACGACCTATCTGAAGCAATAAATTTTTATTATTATTATTATTATTATTATTAAAAATTGCTTAATACCATTTTGAATTAAAAATTGTTTAAACTCTTAAACTAGTAAAAGTAGGACCCTGATCTGAAACTAACTCCTTTGGTAAACCGAATCTTGCAAAGGTTGAGGTTAAAACTTTTATTAAAACTGATGCGTTCATTTTTGTCATTCTAAAAATTTCAATCCATTTCGTAGTCGAATCGATAATGACTAAAAATATACTTCCATTTATTGGTTTTTTTTTTATGTGCGCCGGGATGGCAAATGACTATTCCACCTGATGGTAAGTGGTAGTAGAGTCCAAACGCGACGACGGTCAGTACAGTTGGGAAGAATGTTCTGTACTAGCCGTCCCCGCCTTGCCGGCCCGCTAGTTGCCTCTTCACGCCTCGTTTGAAAGAACCCGGGTTGTAAGAGGAGGGGAACACGTGAGCTGGTAAGGAATTCCATTTTTTGGAAGTGCGACAAAGAAAGGAGTTGCCAAATTTCTTTGTTCGCGATGGAATTGATGTCACAGTTAGGCGGTGACATCGAGAACCAGCTCGCGTGGACTTAAGAAGGAAGGGGGAAGCAGGAATTAGAGAGAATAATTCCTCAGAGCACTCGCCGTGATACAGTCGATAGAAAGCGCTCAGTGCTGCTATCTCACGACGCAATTGTAAAGGTTCAAGGGTGTTTGTGACCTTTACGTCGCCAATAATGCGTACGGCACGTCGCTGCAACCGGTCCAAGGCCTCAAGTAGGTACTTAGCGGAGCCATCCCAAAGGTGCGAGCAATATTCAACGCAAGACCGTACCTGTGTTTTGTATAACAGGCACAGTTGTTGTGGCGTGAAAAAACGCCGCACCTTGTTCAGAACTCCGAGTTTCCGTGAAGCTGTGTTTATAATAGCCTCGATGTAATCCCTTGGACTAAGGTCGCAGCGAACGTTCATCCCCAGCATGGCGATTTTGCTTTGTATCATCAGCGGTGTGCCACAGAGGGAGGGAAGAGGGGAAAATGGTGACTTTTTCGCTGTGAGAGCGCATACCTGTGTTTTCTTGGCATTAAACTCAACAAGATTATCAGAACCCCATTTGGCAATGAGCTCTAACGTCCTATCGAGTTCAATGACAAGATCCTTCCGCCTCTCCTCAATTTCCGCCCGCCCAGCCACTGCGCGTCCGTGGTATCCACCATGCACTGTACTATCGTCTGCATAGCAATGTGTGTTCCCAAGAGAGAGCATATCATTGATATGCAAAAGAAAGAGTGTCGGAGATAGCACAGATCCCTGGGGGACCCCAGCATTCACTACATAGAATTGTGAAGCGCAACCATCAACTAAAACACGAAGGCTACGCTTGTGTAGGAAGCTGGCAATCCAGGTGCATAGCTGAGCAGGCAGACCATATGCCGGCAGCTTGGAGAGAAGACTTCTGTGCCAGACCCTGTCGAAAGCCTTGGAGATATCGAGGCTGACAGCCAACGATTCTCCATGCTTGTCGATAGCTTCACCCCAGAGGTGTGTTACGTACGCTAGAAGATCACCTGTGGACCGTTTTGGTCGAAACCCGTACTGACGATCATTAATTAGACAGTGATCTTCTAGGTAATGGATCAGTTGGTTGTTTAAAATCCGTTCCATCACCTTACAAAGTACTGAGGTGATAGCTATTGGCCGATAATTTGCCGGGTCAGACCGATCCCCTTTTTTGGGAACCGCTTGCACATTAGCTCTTCTCCAAGCCTCCGGCACACATCCCGAAGAGAGAGAAAGTTCGAACAAGCGCGTTAACACAGGAGACAGCTCTATTTTAGGATTCAGCACTATGGCTGGTATTCCATCAGGACCGCTAGCTTTCCGTATATCAAGTGATTGCAGCTCCGCACGCACATCACGTTGCCTGATTTTGATGCCAGGCATCGTGTGGCCACATGAAGGTATTGTTGGTGGCAGCGCACTACAATTATCGATCACGGAGTTGTCGGCAAAGAGTTTAGCCAGGAGATCGGCTTTCTCCTGCGGACTGTGAGCTAGCGATCCGTCCGGATTTCTGAGCGGTGGCAGCGATGGTTGGCAGAAATTGTTTTGCACAGACTTGGTCAGACGCCAGAAGCTACGGGAGCCCCTAGGATGCGAAATAAGGTCATGACCAATCTGTACAATGCGCTGTGCATCCGCTCTCGTGCATGCCTTCCTACAAGACTTGGAATTTTTATTGTAGTTTGCTTTCAGTGAGTCAATGTTAGATGCCCCGCTAACGCAGCCGTTGATCCACGCGCGATATGCCGCCTGCTTAGATGATACAGCGTCGGCACATTCACGAGTGAACCAACGGTTACGCGTACCCCTATTGATGAGATCTGAGGTAGGAATGTAGTATTCCATTCCTAACATGATCTCATCAGCAACAGCAGCGGCACTAGCTGTCGGGTCATTCCCACTGAAGCAACGTTCCTTCCAAGGGACTGACGCATAGTAATCGCGCATAATGTCCCAATCTGCCGACTTATAGTGCCAAACGCGACGTTTGCATACCGCTGATGGCGGCAGCTTGGCCTGTGGCACTTTGGTAGATATAAGGCCGTGATCCGAAGAACCAAGTGGAGCTTGAACCACAACCTGATATTCCACCGGGTGAGAAGTCAGCAGAAGATCCAGTAGAGAAGGCGCTTGCCCATCAATGTCTGGGATCCTGGTGGACTGATCAACCAGTTGGGTCAAGTCGTGTGTGAGAGTAAAAGCATGAGCAGTTCTTCCAGCATGGTCAGTTTTGAGGGATTTCAACCATGATTCATGGTGAGCATTAAAATCCCCCAAAAACACCAATTCCGCGTTAAGAAACTGCTCTTGCGCAGCATCTGCCACCCGACTAAGATGGTCAAATAATCGGCTTGTCTCCAAGTCACCATTGTGGGATCTGTAGAGGCACACGTAGACTCGACTCTGACGAACCAGGCCCACACGTACCACCAACATGGAGAAGGAGGGGTCCTCCAAGCAGCGCAATTGGTGACAACAAACATCCACCCTGACGAACAAGCATACTCCGGCTTTCGCTTTGAAAGATTCTTCAAGCATGTAGCTGGGATAGTTAAGGTAGCTGGTGTCGGCAGGGCGGAGTATTTTCGTCTCCGTGAGAAACAACATTGCTGGCCGTGCTGTCTCGAGATGGTGGTGGACAGCGTTGAGGTTAGCGTGGAGTCCTCGGATGTTAGAGAACTCGACCTCAAACAGCGTGGGTATGGTGAGGGTGTGCACCGCTGAACGACCGTTATTTCTTAGTTGCGCTACCATTTCGGAAAATAAGGAAAAGAGACGTGAAGCGTACGACGTGTTGCCACGATAGGGTCGGGCAAAGTATGGAGGCGTGTTTCCCCAAATGGTTGCCAAAAGGGAAAATATACTGATCCACCGGACGGAAGGGCCCCCGAACCCCCCCGGAAGTGGCCCCTGGACCCCACCTTCCGATCACCAACCGGCACGACGGTCCACCCCGAGATTATGCGTGGCCTGGTGGGGCAGCCTCGCGAGCTGGTTAGGCACGCTCGGGCCCCTGTACTTTGCCACGGGCGGCCAGCGGAACAGCCGTTTCTTCAGGTATCCCTGTCCAGCAGGTCAATACAGTTTCCCCCGGCATTGGTTCAACAGCCGTCTCCACTGGACCAACACCCATCGCGGCAATACTCGCTCGGGCACTGGCTGTACGCTGGCTGACCTCGAAACGTGGCTGCAAGCCACTTCACGAGTTTTTCACCATGCTTACGGTGGTAACAAGCCAGGCGGATGTTAAATGTCAAGATGTCAAGCATTTCCAACAATTAATAAAGCTAACGATTCGTCTACAGTTAACGGTTTAAAAGAATCTACCGTAGATAAAAAACCTCACAAGATCATACGCTGAAGTCACCAAAAACAAAATTAAAAGAATCAAAAAAGAAAAAACTAAGGAAGGCCGGAATAGCAAACGTCGAAAACGATGATAATATTGAAATAATGGATTTTAACAATTATGGTATGGAAAAAAAGGGAATACATACAAAGATGAGCGAGGATTTGTTGAATGGAAATCAGTACTAAAAATGCTAAAAGATAAAATATTAAATAGTGGTTTGACGTGGGAAGAAAAGATTAAAAAATGCTTAAGTATAATTTATGAAGCTGTATTATCGGCTATAGTGAGATTAATAGCCAATATGGATAGGAACAATATTTCACAATCTATAAACATACTCCAATGGAATGCTCAAAGTCTACGACCAAAGATACCAGAATTCGAACTAATATTAAATCAGAAAAAAATCCATATTGCCTTAATCAGTGAGATTTGGTTAGATCCGGATAGCTATTGTCATTTAAGTGGGTATAATATTTCTAGATCAGATCGCAGAGACGGATTTGGAGGAGTAGCTATAATAACACATTGGTCTATAAAAGCTCAACAAAAATATTTGAATAATTCGAACTCAGGAATTGAATATACATATGTTAAAATATTTAAGTGCGGTGACATTGAAAATATAGTATCTATACATTGCCCCCAACAGTTCAAACACCTCTTTTCGAGACTGAAATGGTTTTTTTTCTAAGTTTAATAACAAGACTATAATTGCAGGAGATTTTAATGGGCATCATCGTAATTGGTCCAGGAAAAATACCGTGCGGCGCTTCACTTTTTGCATCGGCGCCGGGGCGAGACGGTTGTGTGGTTGTGCTCTCAAGTGCTATTCGTAATATTGGTGATCGCTAATTCTGATTTCATTTATTTGTGCTAATTTTGTTTTTTTAGTTCCTATTTAGTTTATTTTGTGATTTGCTCATGTTAAGATTATTTGAATAAATAAATCATTTCAATCCCATGAAATGAAGAGTAAAATCGAATAGCAGGCCGTGTCCCGATGGTGGCAAACGGTAGCTTCATTATGCGACGTATAAGCAGGCCGTGCTCCGATGGTGACAAACGGTAGCTTCGTTATGTGACGTATGAGCAGGCCGTGTTCCGATGGTGACAAACGGTAGCTTATCTCGACTATGTGATGTTAATGAGCAGGCCGTATCCCGAGGGCGGCAAACGGTAGCTCAAGTTCATTAAGCTTGACACAATGTACGTCCAAATAAGAATGAAGTGATATCTAGTTTATTAGTGTAGTAATTACCAGTGAAGTGCGTTATTAGTGTTTCTGACATTAACGGAATAACTATTGATTAATTAAGTGATTGTATCATTTTAAATGTTTCTTAATATTTGATCAAAACTTGAAATTATCAACCCACCTATCAAGATTGTTATTTAAATAAATGTGTAAACGTAACTATTTGATAGACTCAGAAATTAACTATATTCTATGATTATCATTTAAATAAATGTGTAAAAACTCAAGTACGGTGTACTAGGTATTTACTGTAATATTTACTTTTGATTTTTTTTTTTATTATATAACTAGCGACCCGCCCCGGCTTCGCACGGGTGCAATGCTGATACTAAATACACTACAGAAAAACTGTGAACGTTGTATATAAAAACATAGCGGCCCGCTCCGGCTTCGCACGGGTATAAAATATATAGCCTATGTGATTAAAATCGATCAAGTAGTTTTGATTTATTCATTACTGACCGTGGCACGCGTTAAATTTGGAGTAAAACAATCCCCCTTTCCCTATACCATGAAGATTTCCTGCTATCTTTGGAATATCTAAATTCATACACTACATTTTAACTTATTTACTTTTTACATTTTTAACTATTTATTTTATTTTTACAACTTATTACAGAATGTCTTTATAAACAACGTTCACAGCTTTCTTGTCATTAGACAATACAAATATGTTTTCTCTGGAGGTCACTCTTGAAAGAGCGACATACAGTTGTCCATGTGAAAAACAGTCAACGCTCAAATCTAAGCCTGCAACGTTGAAGGTTTGACCCTGCGATTTATTAATGGTCATTGCAAAAGATGTCTTTACCGGAAACTGTAAACGTTTAAATTGGAAGGGTAAACCCGATGGTATCAGAAAGATTCGGGGAATCAATACATCTTCTCCGGTACCACATCCTGTGAGTATTGTGCACTCTATTATGAAAGTTTTCAATGATTTTACCAGCAAACGCGTGCCATTGCAAAGTTTAGGTGGATTCAGGTTTCTTAATAAAATAACAGGACAACCTACTTTCAACACCATTTTGTGAGGAGGGAGTCCAGACGGGTTCAAAGAATGTAGAAATTCTGTAGGAAAATGAACAGCTTCTTCCAAATCGAGAACAGTATCGACCGAGTAGTATATTTTCGTCGGCGCATCAATCTTTGAAAGAATCAAGTTATTTACTTTATCTACTTGTTCGTTAGTTGGTGACAGAATCGCTCTTTCTTTAAACCAAGATATTGTCGTATAACTTATGTTATCAATGTCAGGATAGACATTGTTGACTAACTCTTGGATGTTGTCTATCAAAACGCAAAGGATTTCTAGGTCAATCCTTCCCTCACTTTGTGTTAACTCTCCATTGCCAACTTTTTGCAGCATCTCTGGAAATAGCCTGTTCTCACGTGAAGATGACGAAACCCTCTTATTAGTTTTAAGCTCTAATTTATTGACATGCGGCCAAAGGTTGGATCTTTTTAGGCAAGCATTTATTTCGTCAGCACGTGTTCCTCGAGTCACAACTGGTAGGATTTGACGGAAATCTCCTGAGAACAGAATTGTACATCCATCCATAGGTGAATTTTTGTTGCGCAAATCGCGCATTGTCCTACCCAGTGCTTCCACAGACGTCTTGTTTGACATGGTAGCTTCGTCCCAGACTATTAATGAGCAGTCACGCATCAATTTTCCTGTATTGCTCTGTTTAGAAACACTACAGATGCTGTTATTATCATCGGTAGCGATTTTCAGCGGGAGCTTGAATGTGGAGTGTGCGGTTCGGCCTCCTTCCAAAAGCGTAGCGGCAATGCCGGATGACACAACAGCTAACGCAATTTTTCCGATAGATCTCACTTTTTTTAAAAGCAGATTGATTAAAAATGTTTTTCCTGTACCTCCTGGGGCATCAAGGAAAAACAATTTCCCTTCATTGTTATCAATTGTTGATAGTAATGCAGTGAATACTTTTTTCTGATCGATGTTTAATCGTGGCTCATCTTGAGCTTTATTTTGTCAAAGTCTCGTTTGATGAATCAGAATATCACTGGCCATATTTTCTTGAAATTTATTCCATAGATTAACAGAATCAGTTACTTGACAAAAGACTACTATGACGGCAAATAAATATTTTAGTGATGTAGCTGAACTACAAACAGCTGCTTCTGATAATGTGTTTTCCCAGTGAGAATCGTCTTCCAAGAGCCCCATAGCTTTGCATGCTGCTTGATAAGTATTGTAAACAACACCTTGTACAGTTCTTAGGTGTGCAAAGGATGTCGGGCCTTTTACAATATGCAGTAACATTCTCAGATAAAAGCATTCGGTGTTGTTGGGATGAACCACGTAGACTCTGCCAAGAGCATCCGTTTTTTTTACTTTCCGGGGAAACCATCAACCGCAGTACCTTGTTTTCGCCGTTGAAAAGTTTTAGAACTCTGGTTCCATGTATAGTAACCTGGAACTCTGTCATATGTCAGTGTTTTCGCGAAATCATCTTGAGCACATAAATTGAAGAATGCTGTCAATGTTGTATCCCGCGGGTTATTAACAACTTCTTGTATATTGTTCTCTGTGAAATATACTCTTTGTCCATTTTCTAAATGAACTGCAAGGTGGACAATTGTGGGAGCCCGGTCGTGCACTTCGAATGATAATACAGCTTCAGAGCTGCAGATGTAACGTCCAGACTGATATTTTTCCACTTCATTTGGTGATTGTATGCTGAAAGTGGCTTGATCACTGCCTTTATTAATGTACTTAGTAACATATTGAATTGACTTTATTGAATTGCACAACTCTACGTTGATGTGGGCATCGAAAATTTTCAAAAGGAGCGGATTATAGGGAACGATCCATCGGTTATCAGTATCATGGTTTCGGACGGTAGCATTTTGCCCACCCTGTTCTGGCGATCGTCGACGATATTTGGGATATCCGTCATCGCTAGTACTTGTTTTTATTTTTTTATTTTATTTTATTTTAGAACTACCAACAAAAGATACAATAATTCGTGTAGATCCTATGATAGCGTGCTAAAACCCAGATTAGCACCACTAAATTGGAACAGCGTATTGGAATAAGCTCCTCATCAAAGGGAGAAGAGGGAGGGATTAGCCCAGCCGTGGGACATAGACATTTACATAAAATCCCAGGATGAAAATTAGAGAGAGTTCAGGCGCAAACAATGTCTTTACATGCTTCCAAAGCTCACTTCTAGTGTACAACTTACTTTTACTTTTCTTTTCTATTTACTTATTATAAAAAAATAACGCCTCTGCTGGGCTAAGCCCTCCCCTCCACTTGTGATTTGGAGCTCTAAATTGCAGTTTCAATGCGGGTTGATGGATATACATAGCAATACTTCATCCCATAAAAGCAGATCTCCTGACAATGTGCCCATTAATTAAGCACATCAAAGTGCAGTGGTGTTTGCCCGGGCTTTGCAAGTGGGTGGGGGATTGTTCTTATAGCGTATGGGCCACCTGATGGTAAGTGGTCACCAACGCCCATAGACATTGGCATTGCAAGAAATGTTAACCATCGCTTACATCGCCAATGCGCCACCAACCTTGGGAACTAAGATGTTATGTCCCTTGTGCCTGTAATTAAATACTCAATATTTAATTTAGTTACTAGAACTCACGACTTCAACAAGATAATAACGAACGTACCTTGAGTGGGAACGCCTATGAGCGTCGACTTGCCCGCCTCGTTCGCCCCCATCACCGCGACCCGCAGCTCGACGCTCTGCTGCGTGTCCGCCAGCTGCGAACCGAGTACGTACTGTAGCGTAGACAGGTTTAGACAGAGATAGAATTATCAAATCTTTTGACCCTTATCGTGTAACCAGTGTTGGTGTTTGTTTCGTTACTTAAGTAGCGAAACAAACTTGACAGTTGGTGCGTTCATTGTGTTTTATGTTCAATTTTCGCTTATATTTATGTTAGAAAACGATTCTAATCCAGTGTAAAGGCCGAGAAACAATCCTTATATCATATCGATGGTTATACAATGGTGCAGTGTCGTATTATTTCATGTTAAAGCGACAGCAAGAAGAAAATTGCCGGCGTGTGTTTTCACGCGTAAGTACAACTATTTTGTCTCAAAATATAGTTTCTCAGTGATGTTTATTTATGCCATAGCATGACGGAACCTTATATCGTATTAAAATCCTAAAGATAATATGATTTTCCAGTTTTTATTATTCATAACCTATAATTATTTATCATGTAAGTGCTGAAAGCATCGGCTAAAAAAAGTCCCGATATTCGATAAAAAATATCGACTCGTCGACAATGAAACAAATAAATACGGAGTCCATTAATAAACTAAAGAGCTTCGTTATATGTATATATGTTATTTTAATTTATTCGTTATCCTATTTATAGTTTTCTAACGACAACATGATTTAACATTCTTCATGAATTTATAATATTATTAGATTCCGAGTCAAGAGGGTAACATAGAAATATATGTGGCAATCATTCTTTATGAGGAGAACGCTAATCCAGTACCATATAAAGATGCCGAAGTACTATTGATAACGGAAGCAAAAACAAACAATGCAACGGTTTTCGGGTGTAGGAGGAAAACAAAAAATATTATAATTAAAAAAAATGTATAATAAACATTAAAAAGTAAAATTTAATAACCCTATTTAGTTTTAATTAAGTCCCGAAAATCTCCCAAAACAGAGAACGCGGGTACTATAGCAACGTTATAAGCACACATCGACAAACCATCTCCGTCTCGATCGCGGCCTCGCGGCCCCTCGGTGTACCAGTTCCAGGCGTGCCCACCTTGCGGATGTACACCTCGGCGACGGCGCGCGCGGTGCCACGCGGCGGGCCCGCGCGCCCACGAGTGCGGCGCCGAGCGCGCGCGCCATGTCCCGCAGCGCGCGCAGCGACGCCCGCAGCGCGCCCGCCCGCAGCCCGCGCAGCGCGCCGCAGTCGCGCACGCCCACCACGTACACCACCGCGCCGCCGCCCGAGCGCAGCCACCACTTCAGCTGCGGGGGGGGGGCACGTGTTGAGGTGTCGGGGTGACAATACTATATATTTTTACTGGTGGGAGAGCTTTGTGCGAGCCCGTCCGGGTACGAGGGGGTGCCTCGTCAGATATTCTACCGCAGACCAGCGGTACTCGGTATTGTTGTGTTCCGGTTTGAAGAGTGAGTGAGTCAGTGTAAATACAGGCACGGGGGACATAGCATCTTAGTTCCCGAGGTTGGTGGCGCATTGATGATGTGAGCGATGATTAACATTTCTTACAATGCCAATGCCTATGGACGTCGATGACCACTTCCCATCGGGTGGCCTATATGCTCGTCTGCCTTCCTATTCTATAAAAAAAAAAATTATCTCGCTGAATGTCAATCGCCTATCAAAATTCATTTTAATTAAACGATTCGCTAACAGCTCCACACGTGTGTATCCGGGGCATTATTATGCTTTTGACATGCCGCTTAACGTTGTACGTCACTCGAAACGGCGCCACCTATCGGTCCCGAGTGGAACTACGAGCATCGCATCGATATATTTCACGAGCACAACCTCAATAAAATTGTTTGTATTATACGCTCAAATTGAATATACATATATATTGCTTAAGCGACATATAAAAACACTATTGTTTTTTTTTAATCCGTGTTATAAATTGAATTACCTCGTGACGTTGAGCTGTCAAGACCACAGGGTCTGTATGAAAGCACACACTGTAGCTCGTGGTTGCGTTTTATCAGCGTTAAAAGTCAAAATTAATATATTTTTAAAACCGTCGTGATTTAATAAAATATTTCGAACAAGGAAAATGTTTTCCTAATAAAGTGTTTCTTTTGTATCAATTAATAACCGTTGTGTGATATCAAAGGTATTTTTTTTTATAGAATAGGAAAGCGGACGAGCATATGGGCCACCTGATGGTAAGTGGTCACTAACGCCCATAGACATAGGCATTGTAAGAAATGTTAACCATCGCTTACATCGCAAATGCGCCACCAACCTTGGGAACTGAGATGTTATGTCCCTTGTGCCTGTAATTATACTGTCTCACTCACCCTTCAAACCGGAACACAACAATACCAAGTACTGCTGTTTTGCGGTAGAATATCTGATGAGTGGGTGATACCTACCCAGTTAGCTACCTAAGTTATATATAATGTTATATATTTAATATTATTTATTATTCACTTGCGTCACCAGGTGCTGGGAGCGTCGCTCGCACGGCGAGACCAGCTGCAGTTTGTACTCGACGTTCCCGAAACGAGGCTCCGGGGGTAGACTCCCGTAGCACTCGTCACCGGAATCGTCGGCGTCGGATGTT
Organism: Nymphalis io; assembly: GCF_905147045.1. Lineage (NCBI taxonomy): Eukaryota > Metazoa > Arthropoda > Insecta > Lepidoptera > Nymphalidae > Nymphalis > Nymphalis io. The sequence goes on along the minus strand of NC_065917.1, from coordinate 797,599 downwards.
CTGAGGGCCAAATCGAATATATTTAACATTGATCTTATTTTGATTAATGCCATCCGCGTTCGGTGAGACCGACTCACTGTTTATGATCTCCTGGTACATTAACACTGTAATCCTAACTGGAACTAATTGACTATTTTAATCTAATCGTTCGGTGAGACCGACTCACTGTTTATGTTATCCTGGTACATTAACAACGTAATCCTAATTCTAAATCTTTGAAACTAATAATAATAATATCCTGGGACATTTTTCACACACGGCCATCTGATCCCAAATTAAGCTTGTACAAAACTCGTGCTTTGGAAACCTGACAACTGATATACTACATATACTTTTTTCTTTTGTAAATACATACTTATACAGAAAAATACACCCAGACTCAGGACAAACAGACATGTTCATGCACACAAATGTCTGTCCTGTCAGATTGGGACGGTATGCGCAATTACTATGCGTCAGTCCCTTGGAAGGAACGTCATTTCAGTGGGAATGACCCGACAGCTAGTGCCGCTGCTGTTGCTGATGAGATCATGTTAGGAATGGAATACTACATTCCTACCTCAGATCTCATCAATAGGGGTACGCGTAACCGTTGGTTTACTCGTGAATATGCCGACGCTGTATCATCTAAGCAGGCGGCATATCGCACGTGAATCAACGGCTGCATTAGCGGGGCATCTAACATTGACTCACTGAAAGCAAACTACAATAAAAATTCCAAGTCCTGTAGGAAGGCATACACGAGAGCGGATGCACAGCGCATTGTACAGATTGGTCATGACCTTATTTCGCATCCTAGGGGCTCCCGTAGCTTCTGGCGTCTGACCAAGTCTGTGCAATACAATTTCTGCCAACCTTCGCTGCCACCGCTCAGAAATCCGGACGGATCGCTAGCTCACAGTGCGCAGGAGAAAGCCGACCTCCTGGCTAAACTCTTTGCCGACAACTCTGTGATCGATGATTGTAGTGCGCAGCCACTAACAATACCTTCATGTGGCCACACGATGCCTGACATCAAAATCAGGCAACGTGATGTGCGTGCGGAGCTGTAATGACTTGATATACGGAAAGCTAGCGGTCCTGATGGAATACCAGCCATTGTGCTGAAGAAGTGCGCGGCGGAGCTGTCTCCTGTGTTAACGCGCCTGTTCCAACTTTCCCTTTCTTCGGGATGTGTGCCGGAGGATTGGAGAAGAGCTAATGTGCAAGCGGTTCCCAAAAAAGGGGATCGGTCTGACCCGGCAAATTATCGACTAATAGCAGATAGATTTATATAACGAAATAATAATTTAACTACTACTGGCAACATCTGTCTCTAGGTATGTCAACCCTATTTGTTCTGTCATTGTGTCTTCCGTTCAAATAAAAACTGTTTAGTCTGTAAAAACTCAACGAGTGTTTCATTAGGTTATGGGCCCAGACCCGCTAATTTCAGTAAAAAGTATTAGTTTTCTGCAGTGAAATGGCTGGTAGTTACATCGTAAATGTTCCTAAACTCAAGGGACGCGAAAACTACGACGAGTGGGCGTTCGCGGTTGAGAATTTTATGATATTGGAAGGCGTAGATATCAACAAGAAAGATGGCGAAGCAGCAACTAGCGTCGAAGATCAAAAGGCAAAAGCGAAATTAGTAATGGCCATCGATTCATCCCTGTATGTGCATATAAAGTGTGAAAAAACAGTGCACGGTGTTTGGACAAAGCTAAAATCGCTGTTTGATGATTCGGGTTTTACACGCAGAATCAGTTTGTTGCGAACTCTCATCTCTATACGGCTCGAAAATTGCGATTCAATGACGGCGTACATAACTCAGCTCATTGATACGGCGCATAAATTGAAAGGAACCGGCTTTGATATTAATGAAGAATGGGTAGGTTCATTGTTATTGGCGTGACTACCCGACAAATTTTCGCCAATGATAATGGCCATAGAGCACTCAGGTATCGCCATTTCCGCTGTCACGTCAGCGTAAAAACAAAATTGATAGAGATGAGTGATAATGTTGGTAGTACTGAAACAGAAAGTGCATTTATAACGGCTAAAAACTGGCAACGAAAAAAAATTGGCAAAACTGGAGATACGTCAATGTCAAATCGACCTGTCAAACCTATTAAATGTTACAAATGTAAACAAATTGGTCATTATAAAAACCAGTGCCCACAAAATAAAGAAAAGCAAGTAAATGCATTTAGTGCAGTTTTCCTCAATGGCAGTTTCAGTAAGCAAGAATGGTATATCGATTCGGGAGCCAGCAATCACATGATGATATGTCAGGAAAACATTAAAAATACGTCACATAACCTAACAACAAAGGAGATTATAGTTGCTAATAAAACAACTATGCCAGTGTTGTGTTCAGGAGATACACAGATTACGACGGTTGTTGAGAATTCAGAACATGATATTTTGGTCAAGGATGTGTTATGTATACCAGATCTTACTACTAACCTTTTGTCGGTCAGCCAGTTGATAAAGCATGGCAACAAAGTAAGTTTCCAACAAGAACATTGTTACATCAGAAATCGGCAGAACGAGTTGATTGGCATAGCACAGTTGGTGAATGGAGTATACAGACTTAACACTCGGCCAGCATATTCATTAGCAGCTTCAGCTAGAACAACCTCAGATGTAACATGGCACAGAAGACTCGGTCATATTAATAGTACAGACATGAATGCAATGAAAAATGGTGCTGTTGAAGGTTTAATGTATGACAACAAAGCTGACATTGGCAAGTTCAACTGCACAGTGTGCTGTGAGGGCAAGCAGACAAGGTTACCTTTTCCACAGAGCAGTCACAGAAGTGAAAGAGTCCTCGAGATTGTGCATGCAGATGTGTGGCCCAATGGAGAACAAATCAATTGGTTCATCCAGATATTTCTTGCTATTTGTTGACGATTATAGCAGGATGTCATTCGTGTATTTTTTGAAAAATAAAAGTGAAGTTTTTGCCACTTTCAGAGAGTTCAAGAATATGGTTGAAAAACAGACAAATTCCAGTATTAAGACCTTAAGGACTGATAATGGCACAGAATTTTGTTCAAATGAAATGAGAGATTTTTTGAAACAAAGCGGCATCATTCATCAGAGAACTAATCCTTATAGTCCAGAACAGAATGGAATGTGTGAACGTTTTAACCGAACTATTGTTGAAAAAGCAAGGTGTCTGTTATATGATGCTAAATTAGAGAAAAAGTTCTGGGCAGAAGCAGTACATACAGCTGTATATTTAAAAAACCGATCAATAGCTTCAGGACTGCACCGGAAGACTCCTTATGAACTTTGGCATGGTCGAAAACCAAATATCAGTCACATACGAGTATTTGGTAGTATAGTAATGTCACATGTTCCTAAAGAGAAACGCCTGAAGTGGGACAAAAAGGCAGAAAAACATTAACTTGTTGGATACGCTGATAAGGTGAAGGGCTATAGGCTATATAACCCAAAGACCAACAAAGTAATAACAAGCCCAGATGTTACAATAATAGAACCAAATCATAACCCAGAAATAATACAAGCAGTAGTTGAAGAGAATCCAAGCGCACCAGCAAATCCTGCCGAGCAACATGAAGACCAAACCAGCTCCGACTCTGATGAATCTACTAGTACAGTAATATCAAAGGATGATAGTACTTATGTAGAAGAAGAACCATCTACTAGTTCCTCAGAAGAGTTTTTCGATACTGTACCATTGAGAGAATTGAAGGACCTTAATCAGATGACTAAACCGAAGGCAGAAGTAAGACAAAGAAAGAAGCCAGAGAGATACGGTTGCAGTAATATGTGTGTTGAAGCAGATTTTAATCTGTATGGAGACCAGATAACATATGAAGAGGCTATAAGCGGTCCAGAGGCAGAAGAATGGTGTCAGGCTATGAAGGAGGAGCTCAAGTCATTCCAAGATAATAAGGCTTGGGAAGTGGTGGATAAGCCAAATAAAGCTACAGTGGTTCAGTGTAAGTGGGTGTTTAAAAAGAAATTAGACAAGTGTGAAAAAGTGAGATATCGTGCGCGTTTGGTGGCGAAGGGCTTCACCCAAAAAGCAGGTATAGACTACAAAGAGACATTTTCCCCTGTGCTTCGATACTCTACACTAAGACTCTTATTTGCATTGAGTGTCAAATATGGCCTAGATATAACTCACCTAGATGTTACCACAGCATTTTTAAATGGCTATTTGGATGAAACTGTCTATATGAAATTACCAGAAAATTTTGTTTGTCAGAATAGAGAAAATAAAGTACTAAAGTTGAATAGGGCAATCTATGGCTTGAAGCAATCTGCTCGGGCATGGTATAAACGAGTAGATGATTGTTTACAAGGATTAGGTTATAAAAAGTCTTTGTATGAGCCGTGCTTGTTTGTTAAGCAGAATGAGAAATCTAAAACATTTATAGCTCTGTTTGTTGATGACTTTTTTATTTTTTCTGACTGTAAAATTGAAACTGAATGTCTAAAAACTGAATTAAATTCAAAATTTAAGTTAAAAGATTTAGGAGAAATCCGACAATGTTTAGGCATGAAGGTTAGAAAAGAAAACAATGCTTTGATTGTAGACCAAGAACAATTTGTTGAACAGTTGTTAAGGAGATTTAACATGGAAGATTGTAATCCAATAAATACACCAATGGAGGTAAATTTGAAACTTAAAAAGGAAGATATTTGTTCCACTAAATATCCTTACCAGCAATTGATAGGAAGTTTGATTTATTTATCATTGCTCACCCGTCCAGATATTTCTTACGCAGTTTGTTACCTTAGCCAATTTAATAATTGTTTCAGCAAAAACCATTGGAAACATGTAAAACGGATTCTACGGAAACTTGTGCTGCATTTTTTGAAGGTATTTACTTGTTGTGCATGAGTTGTTATTTGTCTTGACTTTATTTATTTATTGTAGCATGTAAATGTGAGACGTGCTAGTGGAAAAGACCCATGTAAAACCTGTGCGCGCGGTATTGGGTTGACCACAATGGTTTCTGGGGTGAGTCGGTTGCGCAGCTGACAACAGACCTGTGTAAATCCATGATGTATAGGTATCTGGGGTGACCTACTATAGACTGATATAAAACCTGTTCGTACACACGACTTTGTGCGAGGTATTCGGTTGCGTGGGACCAGACCTGTGTAAAACCTATGTAGTCTATTCAAACTGACTTGTGTAGTTGACAAATATACAAATATATGCCTTGTTGAGTAATAGAACAGACGTGACTAATGATGGATTTTTGTGTGTTTATTTCCTCAGAAACCAATGATGACAATGCTGAGCAGTTATCGGATGTTGTGGGTGTTACCGGTCCATCCACAAGTTCATCTGAGGGCTTCAGGGACGCAGCCCCGTCAGGAGAGGCCGTGTTGGAGGAAGATTAATATTTTAATTCAGCAACACCACACCTGCCTATATAAGACGAGATGTTGGCGATAAGAGCTCATTATTACGTTAACTTTTGAAGTGTGCGGAAGCTCTGCCCGAATAATTACCGATTTAATTAAATTACTAATTATTTTATGTTTGTTTAAAGTCATAAATTGTGTATGTACTTGAGGCCGAAGGCCAAATAAATCTTTTTTTATTTTAATAATTGTTTGATTTATAACAGTAGTATATCAGTTGTCTGGTTTCCATAGCACGAGTTTTGTACAAGCTTAATTTGGGATCAGATGGCCGTGTGTGAAAAATGTCCCAGGATATTATTATTATTAGTTTCAAATATTTAGAATTAGGATTACGTTGTTAATGTACCAGGAGAACATAAACAGTGAGACGGTCTCACCGAACGATTAGATTAAAAGAGTCAATTAGTTTCAGTTAGGATTACAGTGTTAATGTACCAGGAGATCATAAACAGTGAGTCGGTCTCACCGAACGATTAGATTAAAAGAGTCAATTAGTTTCAGTTAGGATTACAGTGTTAATGTACCAGGAGATCATAAACAGTGAGTCGGTCTCACCGAACGATTAGATTAAAAGAGTCAATTAGATTCAGTTAGAATTACAGTGTTAATGTACCAGGAGATCATAAACAGTGAGTCGGTCTCACCGAACGATTAGATTAAAAGAGTCAATTAGTTTCAGTTAGGATTACAGTGTTAATGTACCAGGAGGTCATAAACAGTGAGTCGGTCTCACCGAACGATTAGATTAAAAGAGTCAATTAGTTTCAGTTAGGATTACAGTGTTAATGTACCAGGAGATCATAAACAGTGAGACGGTCTCACCGAACGATTAGATTAAAAGAGTCAATTAGTTTCAGTTAGGATTACAGTGTTAATGTACCAGGAGATCATAAACAGTGAGACAGTCTCACCGAACGATTAGATTAAAAGAGTCAATTATTTCCAGTTATGATTACAGTGTTAATGTACCAGGAGATCATAAACAGTGAGTCGGTCTCACCGAACGATTAAATTAAAAGAGTCAATTAGTTCCAGTTAGGATTACAGTGTTAATGTACCAGGAGATCATAAATAGTGTGTTTGTCTCACCGAATGTTTAGATTAAAAGAGTCAATTAGTTCCAGTTATGATTACAGTGATAATGTACCAGGAGATCATAAACAGTGTGTCGGTCTCACCGAACGATTATATTACAAGAGTCAATTAGCCAGTTAGGATTACAGTGTTAATGTACCAGGAGATCATAAACAGTGTGTCGGTCTCACCTAACGATTATATTACAAGAGTCAATTAGTTCCAGTTAGGATTACAGTGTTAATGTACCAGGAGATCATAAACAGTGAGTCGGTCTCACCGAACGATTATATTACAAGAGTCAATTAGTTCCAGTTAGGATTGACCGACACACTGTTTATGATCTCCTGGTACATTAACACTGTAATCCTAACTGAAACTAATTGACTCTTTTAATCTATAATTGAATTATAATAATAATGTCCTCCAGACCGATTTCGACTACGGCGGCCAATCTCAAGATTGATTAGCCAAATACGCAGGAGATATTATAGTGCACAAGTGTGTGCGCAAACACAGGTGCACTCCCTATTCCCTATCTCTCATAATCCGATGGGACGGCAATCCGATACGACCGGAAAGAGTTCAGGCGCAGGACCATCAGCTTTAAGTGCTTTCCGAGGCACGGGAGTGTACACATTTCCAACTTCCAGACTCCGGGCTGCTACTCAGAATTTTCTGACAGACAAACCCAATAGCTTTTTTTATTTGCCCGACCTGGGAATTGACCCGGAAGGGGTCTGCCTTACATCAAGCCACTAGACCAACGAGGCAGTCATAATTATACGAGGACTTTGAAGAGAATAGATTAGCATCTCAACCACCCCATTTACCATTTCCCTTATAATAAATTATTTTTTATTGGACAGAGAGTGTCTGACCAGAGACAAATATTAACCATCTACTTGATACTCAAATATCAATATTTGCAAAGAAGATAAATATACATTTCAACTAATTGTAAAAGGTGTATTAAATTCAATATTAACACGTACATAGTGCTATTTTGATTTTAAATAAGAATATTTAATTTAAATCTCAGTTTATTTGAAATTTTAAGTCAACTAACTTCTAAATAAGTTATTATTGTAACAATTTAACATACGATAAGATTATCATAGTCGTGTCACCGTGGCGTCACGGAAGGGTAGATAGGCAAACATGGTATAACTAAGAATTTAATGTTTTTGAATGTACATATTTTCAAATATAAAGACATAACCTTTTACTGTTGCGATTTCTGTTTCTCTTTTTTAATTTCAAATGAAATTTTGGTGGTAATTCTCCACCGCGTCATTGGCGTTTTAAGAAATATTAACCATCATTTATATTGTCAATGTGCCACCAACATTGGGAACCAAGATATAATATCTATTGTGTATGTACGTTATTCCATGAATCTAGTCATATAATTATTTAATATTAACTAGAAATTGGATGTATGTGTGTACATACATAAGAAGCCATTAGTTCCATATTATATTTTCATATATATATATATATATATATATATATATATATATATATATATATATATATATATATATATATATATATATAAGCCTTTATATATTGCAATATTATTTATACATAAGCATAGACGTTTTGCATGTATGTTATATACGTAATAAAAACTCTAACACTGGTTAATTAACTGACTGAATAAAAATGAGTTAAGAGTGAAAATTTGCTCGATCACATATGATGGTTTATTAAAAATTTGTCCGCTAGTGTTAAATATATGAAAGTTTATATGGATGGTCCACATTTTTTTTATACAGTGTTGCCAACTTGGGGGTTTTCCCCCTAAATAGGGCTATGTCAGATGAAATCAAATAGGATATTTTCAGGTCAGACATTTTTAAGGAGGAACATTTTTTTAAAGAAATTCTCTCCGGGGATTAACTCTTCAGCTTCATTTAATTGAGTATATTTCAAGTTTACTAATGCTACTTGCAGTACTTGATTTGCTTTTTTTTAACATCATATTATAAATGTATTTTGTATTTGTTTCAATTCATCCGTCAGGAGGATTCTTCTAAGAGGTTGGCAACACTGTTTTTATGTAACATAAAAATACCATCATCGTTTGTCGTTTTTTGTGTCCCTCGTGCCTGTAGTTACACTGTTTTACTCACCAACAACAATGCTATTGCTGTTTGGCGGCAGAATATATTATAAGTGTGTGTGGTAACTGGTGGTAAGGGCATTGTGCAAACCCGCCTGGGTAGGTACCACCCACTCATCAGATATTCTACCGCTAAACAGGAATATAACATAAAAAAATAAATATCATTATCATACTTAAGTATTTTACGCAACACCACAAATTATACCAAAATTAAACTATTTAATTCCATTCCGCAAAGTGAGTTTGATGTATGTATTCGTTACCTCGATAATGGCCGTCTGACGCACGTTCCCGACATGCACAGAGCACTGGAACCCTGGGTAGATGGCCGTGGAGTGTCTCAGGACATGCACGGATGCCTGTTACATTCAATCAAATTTAATTCATGACCGCATTACATATTATATTGCACAGTCTGTGCTAATATTGCTAGCATATAAAAAAAACAGCCAAGATGGTTCAGGCACCACTGAATTTTCATGTACTTAATTTGTGATTATAATTCATTTCGTACTTTACGATGAAGGAAAACATCGTGAGGAAACCTGCATGTGTCTAATTTCACTGAAATTCTGCCACATGTGTATTTACCAAACCGCACTGGAGCAGCGTGGTGGAATAAGTTCCAAACCTTCTCCTCAAAAAAGGGAGAGGAGGCCTTTCGCCTAGCAGTAGGACATTCACGTGCTGTTACGGATAAAAAAACACACACACACACAATGTGCTGTGCAAACATATACCAGTCTATAGTCGATTCCAATAGCAAGTAGAGTATATAAGCAACTTTGACCTTGAAATTTGGTCGAAATCTAAATAATCTGTGGTATTGACTATGGATTCGCGAACAATTTAGCCTTTTGGTTATCTGTGAAGTTGTTATCGGAACTTTGTAAGTAAAACTAAAGTGTATATAAGTGGTTAAGTGTAACAGTGTCGTGTTATATATAGAGATATATTGATCGAGAAGTGTTTGTGGTGTACAATACAGCAGAGCTGGTAGCGAATCGCGTGGAATCGCATATCTAAGGTTTGCTAATCTTTTAAAAACGAGTAGAGTTTTCTGCTCACCTGAAAGTATATACAGCGTCTAGGGTCGTTTGGGTCTTCGAGGAACACCAGGTCGTCACACACGCACTTTTCCTGCGTGTCGCTCGACACGTGCGCGTCGCTGTACTTGCTCCCGTCGTCCGACACGTACACGTTCGTGCACTTCGTGTCCGATGTCTTCGTGAGGCTGTTCTTCACGTTGGCGATGTCCTGGAGGATATTTTTGTTCTGTCTCCTCGCGTTCTTTCGATTCTTCTCCGAAGCTTGCGACGAGTGGACTAGTTCTGATATCTGTAACAATGAATTTTGAAAATAAAAAAATATATCACTTTTTTAATTTCGTATAGGTACGCTGGCAAATGACCACCTTATGGTAAGTGGTCGTCACTTCCCATAGACTTTGTCACAGTCTATTAACCACTCCTAACATCGTAATGCGCCATCAACCTTGGGAACTAAGATATTAAGTCTCTTGTGCCTATAGTTACACTGTCTAACTCGTCTTTCAAACTAGCACACAATAATACTAAGTATTGCTATTTGGCGGTAGAAACGTTATTCAAAAAAGCCTTTTTAAATCGTTTGTATAATATAATTTTAAATATAAAGCTACAACCAGTATGGCTACTCTGTAAGAACATTCTCTCACTCATCATCATCATGTCAACATTTCACCGGAGAGTGATGAATCTAAAATTCTAGAATAGCACTACTGGCCGCGTATATATATTCTGTCTTAAATACATGTAAGTTTTTATTTAGTAATAAGGTTTGTATTAGCGACCCACCTGTCGTCCTCTGCAAGTCCCGGGCGGACAGCCTCCGAAGGTGGGCCACTCGTGTCCCGCGGCGTAGCCCCCCGGCCGCGCTAGCAGCACCATGCCCTGCCGCGGTCTCGGCGGGAAGCGACCCAGGCCCAGCGACGCCGACTGTCCCGCGCGCACGCTGCCGCACGGGACGCGGTTGCGGTATATCGTGAGCACGGATATCTCCGCGAACTCGCCGGACTCCAGAGGTCCTGCGGGGGGGGGGGGGTGTTAAATATAGGTCGCTCTATTCATCTCACAACTAACAGAACGCAACGCACCTATGATAAGTTCGTCGCCCTCGTAGAGTCGCCCTCGCGCGAGCAGTCCCCCCACGACGGACCCCGTCGAGTCCCCTACGTGGAAAATTTCGTCTATTTGAAACTCGCACGCCTCCTGTAAAGTGACATAAATTATAACATTTATAATTTAATAAAAAGGATACTAGTCAACTGCGCAACATATGGTTCACTCACGTCCTCGGGGCGCTGCAGGTCGTGGCGCGGCGCCAGTGCCAGCAGGCACGCGTGCAGCGCGTTGAGGTCGGCGCCGCGCAAGCAGCTCACCGGGAACACGGCCACCCTGCCGGCCGACACTACTGTGATTTGCGTTCAACTATATATATATATCTGTTCCGAACTAAGCAGAGCTTGTACTATGGCAACCAGACAACTGATATACTATTGTATAGACAATTACACACAGACTCAGGAAAAACAGACATGTTAATGCACACAATTGTCTGTCCTGAGTGGGAACCGAACCCACAACCTTTGGCGTGAAAGGCAAGTATCTAGCAAGGGTGGTTGGCGTAGCTATAGACAATACTATTACCATTACCAATAGTATGGAACTCGTTTTAAGGTCATACATAAGAGTTCACCCAGAAACACTTCGGGTTTAAATAAAGGCTTGTGAAGCTACTCACTCCTCATACTTTTTGATTTCCTCGTCTACATTGTCTATGGTGTCCAGTATCGACTTTTGAACTTTATAGTATAAGTTTATAGTATAAGTTGATAATATGACTACAGTGCCATCTATAATATTATCTTGTAGCTGAATTAAAAAACTTACAGCCACTGGGTCGCTGTGACCCTGGCCCCTATGGGCCAAAAATTAAAGACACGACAGGTTAGGGGGCAACCCCGCGGCCCGTACCCAGACTGGCCTAGGCCAGTTAGGAGGAACCAACTCTCCCTCTTAAAAAACTTTCATTAATAAGACGTATTGCTCGATAAGGGCTTATAAATATGATAAAAAATTGTGTTTAAACTCTTCAATCAATCAATCAACAGCCAATCGTTGTCCACTGCTGAACATAGGCCTCTCCCAAGGTGCGCCAAAGCTCCCTGTCCTCCGCCTTCCGCATCCAGTTGGTGCCCGCCACCTTCTTAAGGTCGTCGGTCCACCTGGCTGGAGGGCGCCCTACGCTGCGCTTGCCGATTCGCGGTCTCCACTCTAGGACTCGTCTGCTCCAACGGCCATCGGTCCTACAACATACGTGACCAGCCCACTGCCACTTCAGCCTGCTAATTTTACAAGCTATGTCGGTGACTCCGGTTTTTTTCCGGATAATCTCATTTCTGATCTTATCCTTCAAAGATACTCCGAGCATAGCTCGCTCCATAGCACGCTGAGCGACTTTGAATTTGTGGACTAGTCCCGCAGTTAGTGTCCACGTTTCGGCACCGTATGTCATGGCAGGTAAGACGCATTGGTTGAAGACTTTCATCTTCAAACATTGCGGTATAGACGACTTGAGGACTTGACGAAGGTTGCTAAATGCTGCCCATCCCAAGCGAATTCTTCGATCGGCTTCCTTCTCGAAGTTGTTCCTACCGACTTGTATTATCTGTCCTAGGTAGGTATATTCACTAACAACTTCGAGAGGTTTCCCCTCGACGTATATCGGTCCCGGCACGACATGCCTATTGAACATGACCTTGGTCTTGTCCAAGTTCATACCGAGACCGACACACCGGGAAGACTCGCCTAGGCTACGCAGCATTTCGGTGAGTTGTTCCAGCGACTCTGCTATGATGACGATATCGTCGGCAAATCGAAGGTGTGAGATGTACTCGCCGTTTACATTGACTCCATACCTAGTCCAATCCAGCGTTTTGAAAACGTCTTCCAACGCGTTGGTGAACAGTTTTGGGGATATTACATCCCCCTGTCTCACCCCTCTGCGCAGTTGGATCGCCTTCGTCTTACAGTCCTGGATGTGGACAGTCATTGTAGCCGCGTTGTACAGACATCTCAGTACCTCGATATATCTCCAATCGATATGACATCTCTGCAATGAGTCGAGCACTGCCCAGGTTTCGATGGAGTCGAAGGCTTTCTCGTAGTCCACAAATGCCATACACAGCGGCTGATTGTACTCTTCGGTCTTCTGCACAATCTGCCGAACAGTATGGATGTGGTCCACGGTGCTGTAGCCTGATCGAAAGCCGGCTTGCTCTGGGGGCTGGAACTCGTCAAGTCGTCTGGCGAGACGGTTCGTGACGACTCTTGAGAACAGCTTATACACGGGACTCAGGAGGGAGATTGGTCTGTAGTTTTTCAAGAGGGTTTTATCACCTTTCTTGAAAAACAGTACCACCTCACTCCCGCGCCACGTTTCCGGGGTCTTGCCATGTTGGATGACGGAATTAAAGAGGCTTGCTAGCTCTTTCAGGACCGGAGTCCCGCCTGCCTTAAGCAACTCTGTTGTGATTCCGTCATCTCCCGGAGCTTTGTTGTTTTTAAGCAGTTCTAGAGCCGCCCTAATCTCTCCTTGGTCAACGACCGGGAGCTCCTCGGAGTAATGGCGCATAAGAGGGGCGCGCTGGTCATCAATACTGATTCCCACGGGTTTATCCGATCGTGAAGAGAACAACTGCCCATAAAACCTCTCTACTTCTCCGACAATCTCAGGCCTAGAGGTAACGACCCCACCATTTTCAGTTTTAAGTTTTGTCAGACGCGGCCTCCCTAATTTGCGAGCGAACACTTTCGATCCCCGATTTTGCTCAATCGCAGCCTTGATGGCACGGGTATTGGAGCGTCGGAGATCGCGTCGCGTCAGCGTTTTATTGTTCGATTTAAGGTCTTATCTGACAAAAACGATGGTAGTTCTCGTCGTTTTCTCATGAGCTCGAGTGTCTCAGCAGAGAGTTTTGGTGCGTTGTCTCTTCTCTGTGGCGGAAAACACTTGCGGGATGTGTTTTGCAGTATTTTGACCAGCGTGTCGGTTCTCTCATCAATGCTGCTTATGGTTTCCTACGCGGTGAATTGATTTTGAAGTTCCATTTGGAACTTTTCGGAGCCTTGAGCAGCTTGGAGCATGGTAGGTCGGAGAGTAGACCTCATCATTCTCGATCTTTCGGCTTTTAAGTTGATATTTAGAGTGCCTCGAACCAAGCGGTGATCACTTCCGGTATTAAACCTGTTTATCACTGAAACATCTCTAAATATGTGCCTTTTATTCGAAATGATAAAGTCTATCTCGTTCCTTGTCACGTTATCGGGGCTTCGCCAGGTCCACCTCCTCTGAGGCTTCTTTTGAAAGAAAGAATTCATCAAAAAAAGCCCCTGCGCTTCGAGAAAGTTTACCAGCATTTGCCCCCTGTGATTTCTGCAGCCCAAGCCGTAAGGTCCGACTTTCGATTCACCGCTATCTTGTACTCCGACTTTAGCATTGAAGTCTCCCATAACAACATTGTAGTGGGCCTTCGAGGTGTCGTTGAGGGCCTTTGCGATGTCCTCGTACATCGCTTCGACCACATCATCAGAGTATGTCGAAGTTGGCGCATATACCTGTACGACCTTCAGGGAGTACCTGTCGGAAAGTTTTAGGACAAGGTACGCTACCCGGTTCGACACACTACTGATTTCCACAATGCTGCTAATGAGATCCTTTTTGATTAGAAAACCGACACCACCCTGGGAGAGGTTATCACCTTCGCGGAAGTGGAGTAAGTTACCGGACTCTAGAGTTATCGTGTCCTCCCCCTGTCTTCGGACTTCAGATAACCCCAATATATGCCAGTTTATATGACTTAACTCTACTTCTAATTCGGCGAGGTGATGGTCCCGCCTCATCGAGCGTCCATTATACGTTGCCATGTGCAGTCGTTTTATACGGTAGCCTGCCGTGAACCGGTGATTCTTAGCACCCCCTGCCCTGCCGATACCGCGACCGCTACCTTGGTCGGGCCTAGCGGGCTTGCCGGTAACTGGGGGCCTTTTTTTTGGGCGCATCTGCCATTAAGGGAGGGGTTTCCCATACTCGCCGCGCTGGGCAGGCGTGTTGGCGAGCGCAGAAGGGGGGGTAAGATGTTTATGGGAGGGGGGACGCTGCTGCCCATCCCCCCTTTTCCCCGTCCCTCAGTCGCCTCTTACGACACCCACGGGATGAGATTGGGGGAGTACTATTCTAAGCCGGTATTATTTAAGCTCTTACATAAGTATTATTTAAACTCTTACATAGTTTAATTGTAGCAAAAGAGTTTAGTTTTTTTGCCGATTATTTTTAGTAGGATCTACAGTTTGAGCCGGTGATAGGTTTATATATTATTACCTGAATAAATTATTTTGATTTTGAGCTGTTTGTAAAAATGTATTAATAAGATAAGATATTTATTCAATAAAATGAAAATTAACTTTTGGTTTGATATGTCAGGACTCCAAAAAAATCCTTACCTAATAATAATTTGAAAACACGTTATCAGGGCTATAGAAAAAGACTTAGGATACCTAAAATCTGAGCCCCCCCCCACACGTATGGGAACTAGTAATAAATAAACATACTTACAACGAGCATGGCGTAGTGCGGGGAGTAACCCGTGAGCCCGTGGAGCGTGGTACGAAAGTGGTCCAGGAAAGACACCAGCTTGGCGCTCCTCTCTCCGATGCGCTCCGCTGTCATCAGCTCGGAACAACCGTAGTTGACGACATTACCCTGATTATATGAATGTAATACATTATATGACTTTCATTTTAGGTATAAGAATACCGGGTAGTGTTGCATGTCGATAGTCCATTATCGATAAAATCGATAGTTTTGGACTATCGATTATCAATGATTTTTCGATAGTATTGACGTTTTGCCTTAAATGTCTTGTGGATGATGTAATGAAAGGCAATTGAGTATAGATATATGTATTGTAATATAATTTACAATATTTAATTGTTACGACGATATTACAGTGCGATGTTAGAATGGCGACTGGCGACAGAACATATAATAATGTATTAATTGACAATGGAGCATATCGAATATCGACTTGTTTCTAGGTGCCATTATGGACAGTGATTTTTGCTTACATTAATAAAAGTTAATACGTAGGCACAACGTATCGATTTTTTGACGAGCCGGTAGGCGTGGTTGGTAGTTACTTGCCTTTCATGCCAAAGGTCGTGGGTTCGATTCCCACCCAGGACAGACATTTGTGTGCATGAACATGTCTGTTTGTCCTGAGTCTGGGTGTAATTATCTATATAAGTATGTATTTACAAAAGAAAAGTAGTATATGTAGTATATCAGTTGTCTGGTTTCCATAACACAAGCTCTGCTTAATTTGGGATCAGATGACCGTGTGTGAATAATGTCCAATATTATTATTATTATTATTATTATATTATTACTTTCTCAAGATAAGTAATGTAGTAGGCCCAGTAACAACACTATTATTAATGAAGTTTTATTAAATCGTTACTATCGAATGAATACCTATTGATTGCTGTTATCAATAGTATTAATAATAATAATGTCCTCCAGACCGATTTCGGCCACGGCGGCCAATCTCAAGAGAGATTAGCCAACTACGCAGGAGATATTATAGTGCACAAGTGTGTGCGCAAACACAGGTGCACTCTCTATTCCCTAAATCCCATAATCCGATGGGACGGCGATCCGATACGACCGGAAAGAGTTCAGGCGCAGGACCAACGGCTTTACGTGCTTTCCGAGGCACGGGAATGTACACACTTCCAGACTCCGGGCTGCTACTGAGAATTTTCTGACAGAAAAACCCAATAACTTTTTATTGGCCCGACCTGGGTATTGAACCCAGGACCTCCGGGGTCTGCGGTCTTATATTAAGCCACTAGACCAACGAGGCAGGCAAACGAGTTATCAATAGTATTGTGAACAGAGAGCTATAGTAACTATCGATAATATCGACAATATTGACACAAGACGATACTTTCGGAAGTACTGTCGATAATAGTTTTCGAGGTCAAACTATCGATAGTTCTGCAACACTGATACCTGGGATTAGGTAAATGAAACTACAATTTATTAGATTACAAGAACAATCACTTCTACACTAGCGCGATTCAGGAATGTGACATTTCGAATGAGCGCCATCTATCGTTAACGGGGTGTAACATACGCCATCATACAACTGGATAATAGAATAACGGAAGCTTTTACAAAGATTAATATAATTGAAAAATGAGTATGAAAACTAGATACAGATATTTAGACAACTTGTAGCCGAGATGGCCCAGTGGTAAGAACGCGTGAATCTTAACCGATGATCGTGAGTTCAAACCCGGGCAAGCACCACTGAATTTTCATGTGCTTAATTTGTGATTATAATTCATCTCTGCTTGACGGTGAAGGAAAACATCGTGAGGAAACCTGCATGTGTCTAATTTCACTGAAATTCTGTCACATGTGTATTCCACCAACCCGCCTTTAGCCCAGCAGTGGGACATTCACAGGCTGTTACGGATACGAACGGTTTAGACAACTGCATGGGACTAATAATGGTACTTGTGTGTGCGTGCAAGCACAGACAGTCTCTATTCCCACACACTCTTAATCCTATTGAGAACCGAGATGGTAGTGAATAGAATGTGTAAATCGTTACCAATGATAGCGTGTTAAAACCCAGATTAGCACCACTAAATTGGAACAGCGTATTGGAATAAGCTCCTCATCAAAGGGAGAAGAGAGAGGGATTAGCCCAGCCGTGGGACATAGACATTTACATAAAATCCCAGGGTGAAAATTAGAGAGAGTTCAGGCGCAAACAATGTCTTTACACGCTTCCAAATCTCACTTCTTGTGTACAACTTACTTTTACTTTTTTTTTAATTATTATAAAAAAATAACACCTCTGCTGGGCTAAGGCCTCCACTCCACTTGTGATTTGGAGCTCTAACTTGCAGCTTCAATGCGGGTTGATTCATATACATAGCAATACTTCATCCCAAAAAAGCAGATCTCCTGACAATGTGCCCATTAATTAAGCACATCAAAGTGCAGTGGTGTTTGCCCGGGCTTTGCAAGTGGGTGGGAGATTGTTCTTAATTTAAATAAACGTCAAAATAATCATTAGCGCACCTGAGCATCGAAGCCGAGTATCTCGTGGCTGAGCGAGGACGTCCTACCACTTTTCACTTCGTGCAAATGCCTGAACATGTTCAGGCGAGCGCACCCTCTACCGTTATCGAGTTCACCTGTAGAAAAGAAAAACTATTGTATTGCGCACTACAAACAGCTAACATACCATCAACCAATGACGTCATTACAATTTCAAGATCAAATTTTATACTGCCATTGTAATTACAACTAAGTTTCTTGACCATAAAATATTTATCTGAGGATAAAATAAATGATATTACAATATAATATTAACAAAGTCGGTTTTTGTCCCGACTGAGTAGGTATCATTTAACTTGTTTAAAAATGTAACAGCATTTTTACCCACAGCTGGGATAAGGCGTCATCTCCTTATTACGAGTACACACGATAGGATCTCTACATGATAATCGAATCAAAAACTTCTGGATACGAAGCCTTATAAATATATTTTTTTATAGAATAGGAAACATTGGCATTGCAAGAAATGTTAACCATCGCTTACATCGCCAATGCGCCACCAACCTTGGGAACTAAGATGTTATGTCCCTTGTGCCTGTAATTAAATACTCAATATTTAATTTAGTTACTAGAACTCACGACTTCAACAAGATAATAACGAACGTACCTTGAGTGAGAACGCCTATGAGCGTCGACTTGCCCGCCTCGTTCGGCCCCATCACCGCGACCCGCAGCTCGACGCTCTGCTGCGTGTCCGCCAGCTGCGAACCGAGTACATACTGTAGCGTAGACAGGTTTAGACAGAGATAGAATTATCAAATCTTTTGACCCTTATCGTGTAACAGTGTTGGTGTTTGTTTCGTTACTTAAGTAGCGAAACAAACTTGACAGTTGGTGCGTTCTTTGTGTTTTATGTTCAATTTTCGCTTATATTTATGTTAGAAAACGATTCTAATCCAGTGTAAAGGCCGAGAAACAATCCTTATATCATATCGATGGTTATACAGTGGTGCAGTGTCGTATTATTTCATGTTAAAGCGACAGCAAGAAGAAAATTGCCGGCGTGTGTTTTCACGCGTAAGTACAACTATTTTGTCTCAAAATATAGTTTCTCAGTGATGTTTATTTATGCCATAGCATGACGGAACCTTATATCGCATTAAAATCCTAAAGATAATATGATTTTCCAGTTTTTATTATTCATAACCTATAATTATTTATCATGTAAGTGCTGAAAGCATCGGCTAAAAAAAGTCCCGATATTCGATAAAAAATATCGACTCGTCGACAATGAAACAAATAAATACGGAGTCCATTAATAAACTAAAGTGCTTCGTTATATGTATATATGTTATTTTAATTTATTCGTTATCCTATTTATAGTTTTCTAACGACAACATGATTTAACATTATTCATGAATTTATAATATTATTAGATTCCGAGTCAAGAGGGTAACATAGAAATATATGTGGCAACCATTCTTTATGAGGAGAACGCTAATCCAGTACCATATAAAGATGCCGAAGTACTATTGATAACGAAAACAAAAACAAACAATGCAACGGTTTTCGGGTGTAGGAGGACAACAAAAAAATATTATAATTAAAAAAAATGTATAATAAACATTAAAAACTAAAATTTAATAACCCTATTTAGTTTTAATTAAGTCCCGAAAATCTCCCAAAACAGGGAACGCGGGTACTATGGCAACGTTATAAGCACACATCAACAAACCATCTCCGTCTCGATCGCGGCCTCACGGCCCCTCGGTGTACCAGTTCCAGGCGTGCCCACCTTGCGGATGTACACCTCGGCGACGGGCGCCACGCGGCGGGCCCGCGCGCCCACGAGCGCGGCGCCGAGCGCGCGCGTATTTTTAGTAGTAGTTTTGAAGTGTTAGTTAGCAGGGGCAAGTGTACATACCACGGTAGCATGCGAAAGCGATCCCGTGGCGCTCCTCGTTAAGACGGAAAGGGTACCGCTGGTTTTTTAGTGGGTATCCCGATGTTCGGGGGGCACTCGGTGCCTTGGACACCGGCGAGTCCCACATACCCCCCCACTGCTCCCGTGGGGGAAACGTGTAATGCGTTATTCCAGCGTTAAAAAAAAGGGGCAAGTGTACACGTGTTGTTTCGAAAGACTATGAGTACACAGCTAACAAAATTAGAAAGTATTTTTTTATTTATAGAATAGGAAGGCGGACGAGCATATGGGCCACCTGATGGTAAATGGTCACCAACGCCCATAGACATTGGCATTGTAAGAAATGTTAACCATCGCTTACATCACCAATGCGCCACAAACCTTGGGAATTAAGATGTTATGTCCCTTGTGCCTGTAATTACAAAGGCTCACTCACCCTTAGATCCGGAACACAACAATACCAAGTACTGCTGTTTTGCGGTAGAATATCCGATGAGTAGGTGGTACGCGGAGCTTGCACAAAGCTCTACCACCAGTAGAAGTTTTGTTCCGACTAAGTTGGAGCAAAAGTTGATGCGCACACAACGCAGTAATCGACATAGGACATCGAGATCGAGGAGACTGTCATCATCGTCAGATACATCGCGACCGTCATCCAGCTTGAGTTCCGAATCGCGCTCGTCGCTGACAGAGCACGAACATGCGGACGCACTGCCGCCGAAGGCGCTATGCATCGAAGGTAAATATATATATATATATATATCAGTTTCTTTAAATCAATAGTGTGGTTAACCGATGTGGTTAGCACCTTATTGATAGAAGAACATATTCTTAAGTTATAATAGTACTGCGGGTAGTCTGTGGGACTGTCACTTTACTTTAATAAACGTAGCCATACACTAAAGTGATGATGCGGGGGTTCTCTAGAAATGTGTAGTGTAGTATATAAGCAGCTGACACATGGTATTGAGAGCAGTAATAAATTTATCTTCAAACCTTAAACATCTACTTTATTTACCTAGTCCCGTCCTTACATGGCGACCCTGCCATTTAAGGTTCGGTTTCGGGTTCTAACGAAGTGCAGTATAACAATATAATGTCGCTCTGTGTAATATTGGACATTCGTGTATTTAATTGTTCGAACGTTAGTAGCGTCATAATACAAAATGGGCAAAGAACAAAGTAAAGAACAAATTGTGATTGCACAAAATGACGCAGGAGGCGTGAATTCGGCCGACGTGGAACTATACACTAAAATCAGAAAGTGACAAATATAATTTTGGGTATTTTTCTTTTACTTTTAATTTTGGGGGCAAAGTTTGCCATATATAAATTATATAAACGCTGCCACATAAACTGGATGCGTCAGGAGATGGCCAGGAGCGCTTTCAGACGTTCGAGGCGTGGACCAGAGACTGGAGAAATAAATCAGGAACGTGTAGTTTAGCCTGGAGACGCATCAATAGATGCTTATATACTACACTACATGCTTTTTACTACACTACATGCATTTTTTTTTTGTTTGGTAGGGCATGTAGTGTAGTATATAAGCAGCTGACACATGGTATTGAGAGCAGTAATAAATTTATCTTCAAACCTTAAACATCTACTTTATTTACCTAGTCCCGTCCTTACAAATGTCACTTCATTACGCATTTTGACTACCTGAACAGCAATAAATAAATAATGCGGTCAGCTACTAGGGTTGTCTCTTTATTTAATATAAAAGTATTAATTTGGGAATGCGGTCAGTCTTTGGGACTATTACTATATATACTACCTATATTTTAAGTAGGATTTCATTACTCCAAGTGCGTCAATACTATCAACAATCGCCACTGCCGCCGCCTTCATTGTCAACAGCGCCACGGCCTCCGCCTCATTATCTTCCCCTTCTGAGCTACCTTCCGGTACCTTCAGGTACCTTTGACTTTCCCCTAGGTTCATCAGAACCCATGACCAATACAAAAAAAAAACAATCTTCAACCGCCCCCTACTGAACAGACAGGGCTCTTAATGATGAACTCCGATTAATTTTTTAGTGAAGGTGAAATTCAGCCAGATCTTGCTAAACGCCTACAACATATAGCTACGACAGGTTTACCAAAAGATATCCGTAAGGAGCTCGTAGACAAACATTTACATCTAGTAAACTGTATCTTAATTGAAGCACCCACCCTCAACCCGGAGGTGGTAGCTGCCATTCCAGAAGCTGTTCATAAAAGAGGTAAAGGCATTGAGTTCAGACGAAAACAGCGAACTTCCGCGGTGTCATACATAGCCGAAGCTCTTACATCCCTTATGACATCAGAAACAAAAAATACTGACGTTATTCAAACATTGATAGACGCTATTAAGCTTATGTGTGATAGACAGTACACTGATTCAACAATAAGAAGAAGCTTCATTCTTAATACCTTGAGAAAGGAGCCTAAAAATTAATTGCAAGCGACAAAAATCGACAAATTGTTTTTAGCGAAAACCTAGCTGAAACTCTAAAAGCAACTAAGGCTACCTCAAGATCCGGAGCAGACATGAAACTATCTCCTTCTAAGCAACATACTGTAAAAACTAAACAGTATAAACATTTAAACTAGCGTGTTCCTCCCCAGAACCACAGGCTGAGAGGCATTCAGAGGACGAAGGAGCCTGCCAACAAGGATCGCCCCGACAAATCAACGAAGCAGTCGTCGCGTCCAGCACAGCATCGCAACCGCCATTAGATACAATAAAAAATGCGAGTAGGCTTTCTTACTTTCGCAGACATTGGTGACTTGACGTGATTGATGACACGTGTGATAGAACTATTCTGTCATGGGTAGAAGAGTATCAAATACCCTTTTCTCGTCTAGTAAAACAGACAAACCTTCCCGTTACAAGAATATTTAGGAGGTGGACGTTGTAGCGGTAAAATAAAACTTCTTATTGTAGAACAGTAGAAACGGTGAATATGGTGGAATGCTTTATTAAAAAATGGTACGAGTATATATACAAAAAGTGAAGTAAAAATTAACCAATGAGAATACAAGAAAAATATAAATTGTAAAAAAGAAAAATTAATATCAAATGTGCGCGTCTACATTACTTACTCCCGCGATTAATTCACCACTATCGACGATGCGCGGCTGATTCTACAAATACTCGTTTTACCGCGGCGTCGCGTTCAGTCAGTTCGAGCGGCGCGTGGAGTGAAGACGTGTTTCGATAAGTCAGCTTTATAGGAAGATAATAAATATAAAAACAGCTCCTTTAAGAGCTTGACATTACATCATACTACGTCATTGCATGCTGCTTCTTGTTTCAAATAAACAATTCTTTTCAGAGCTATTCGTTGTTTTAAAAGATGACGTCATATTATGAGGCATGCGTGGCGTGTGTATTCTTGTTGCTATGCGTACTGCTACAGGAGTCCCCCTCAAGTGAAATGTACCGGCAGCTTAACGATGCGGCCTGATTGCGTCTGTGTAGGATTGCGATACGGCTGTGACGTCATGTTGTTTGGTGAATGAGTTTTATTCATTGTAGTCCAGTCAAAATAGACAAAAATAAGTCATAACTTAGCCAAAGTCCACATAGAGCTGAAAATTGGCAGAGACGTTAAATACATCATTATAAATAAAATGTCAGAAATCCTCGTGGATCCTACATCTGCAAAAAAATTTATTCAAGGTCAAACGTACAAAATTAAGGTTTTTTCGATTTTTCTTGAAAACGGTTAGTTTTATCGTGAAAATAAGTAAGACAAAAGTTGTACATCATACAATTCTCTACAGAAATAGTTCAGTCACTTTTTTTCTTACGACTCACCACTCGGTGAGATATCGGGGTTTTAATTATTAGAAAATTCATATTTTACATAATATGCACTAAAATGCAGCCTGTACACGTCATCGGACGTTCAATATAAATGAAAATAAGAAACTATTGGTTTTTGGTACACACACAATAAAACTTGTATAAATTGAATGAGTATTTTAAAATAAGACTGTACTGACACTCCCTAATTCCCTTCGTCAGTAACCTTGAGTAACATGTAATAACTACGTCATTGTTCGAGTGTCGCATACCTGCCTATTTTTGAAGGAAGAAAATGAAATAACTCAGTATATACTGTTAGATTGAAAATTCCTTTGCAGTGATCAGACGTGCTTATTGGTAATATTTTCAATTTTAATTTGTGCTGTTAAATAATTTTAACAAAATGTCAGAAGTTTGTTTCATTTGTGATAAGCCTTTGAGAGAAAGTAAAGTTGTTGTTGTCGATCGTGGAATGAAGACTTTGATTGATGCAAGTGTTGAAAGAAATGATAAGTTTTTTGAATACTTGAAACACGAGCAATCTGTGAAAGTCCACGTGCAGTGTCGTAAAATGTACACTCGAAAGAGTAGTATTATTGCAACTAAAAGACAGTGCGAGACCGAACAACGTAGTACATCCATGATAAGTCCACCTCATACTAGAGCACGAGTAAGTGAACCGATTTTAACTTTAGAAGATATTGTTTATTTTGCGGCGATGAAGCAAGTAAAGAAGCTGAAAAGAAGAAAGCGCAGAATGTTCGTCGTAAAATATATAATGTATCTACACTTGAATTTAAATATTCCATTTTAACGGTAGCTCGAACTCGTTCTGATGATGTAGCAAAAGCTGTTATTGCCCGCATTGGGTATGAATTTGACTTAGTTGCTGCTGAAGCTAAGTACTACAATAACTGTTTTAATATCTTTCTGAGGCCTACTACGGGATATAAAGTCGGTCGTCCTGAAGATTATTCAGTGAACTTGGCGATGGAGGAAATATTTCAATACATTGAAAATAATGATGATTGTCAATTTTCATTGCAAAGAATTAAGACATTGGCAAAAATCCAACTATAGATAATAAAACAATGAAAAGAAGATTAAAGTATGGTGATAAAATTATTATAACTGAGAAAAAAGGGAGCTTAACAATTATCTGTTTTATTAACAATCAGTTCGATATTCTTAATAAAGCTTGGTATGAAAATAAAAAACAAAATAAAAACGAAGAACGATTCAGAATACTGAAAACTGCCGCAGCAATTATTCGAGAAGATATTCAATCTGTAATGATTGATAATGATAATTATCCCCCGCCGAGTCAAATGTTTGAAAATATTGACAGCGATATTCCGAAGTCCTTGACTTATTTTTTGGAGCAAGTAATTTAAAAAAATCGATAATTTAAATTAGATCATTTGAAATTAATATGTACAACTATTAGCAACTGTATAATGACTGCTGTTCGGCCTAGGTTTTTCAAATCATTATTGTAATTGGGTTTATCAGTTTTTTTTCATCTTTCGGATTATGTGCATCATATATAACGATACTATAATGTATGAGGCAGCAGCAGTTCTGCATCGTCCACCGCATATTTTGCCACCAGAAACTGGCACATTTATTCAGTATGTTGCAGATAATGCTGATATAAATGTACATACTTTGGACGGTCATAATACGCTTCACATCATGGGGATCATTAAAATTATTTCTTCAAAAAGTTCAGTTACAGCAGAAGAGCCTATAATACGAACAAACATACTTCCTTCAGCGCAATATTTCGCAGAAAAAGCTCATGTGCCAATACAAGTCTTTCAAACAGATGGTGTAGTAGGGTATAGCAAAATAGCTGTGCAGGATTTTAATTATGAAAGTAATACAACATCTTTACTTTAAAAGTAGATATGTTATGGTTATATAGGAAATGGAAAAATTTATTATTGCCCGGATGGAATGGTTATATTGAACATTTAACAAGTAATATTATACATTTTTCGGAATCTCGAATTTTATTTTTACCATTTATTCATCAACCTAGGACTTACAGCGAAACTATGGATACAATATTTTCATATGGTGTCTATTGTAAAGGAATTTATAAGAGCTGAACGTATGGGAGATTGGCGAGCTAATTTGAATTGCGTTAAAGAAATGCTTCTCTATCTTCATGTGTCAGAATATAATAGTATGCCAAGCCTGCACATTTATATCTACAAGATATGATGCAATTAGAGAACTTGATGGATCCTGGTGTTTATCAAAGATTTACCGAAGGATTTTTCACTATTAGACGTTCTGATAAATTATATTGTGGAACTTCGACGGATATGGTGATTGAACAATCAATGATGAAGTGTATGAAAACAGACGGAGGTGTTGCTCGAGGGAGAAGTACGCAAGAAAGTGTCATTAGTAAATGGGTTTATGGCATGCATACCATGAATACTGTGTGTGAAGGATTGGAAGATCTCGCTAATGTTAGAATGGACACAACAGACCAGCATGTGGATGCAAGCGATTCTCGTGCAAAGAGAGATATTGAAGATATTAATAAACTCTTATCACACGATCCGTTCCCTGTGTTTCCAAAACTTATGTCCATTGCCAGCGGAGTCATACTGTCATAATGCTCGTGCAGTTGGACTTGCTTCTATAAGCAAAATCACTGGCCAAACGTTTTATAATATTAAATCAAAACGCGCTAATAGAGTACTTCCTCTTTTAAGTGCAAGTAGCGTCATAAAAGTACATGATGAAAAGGTGCCTATAGACCCTGTATTATTATTTCAACGCATGAGTATTACTAAGATATTTAAATTATTTTATTTGATTAACTTGAAACATTCTTCGCATATGAATTAGCTCCTTACCCATTATCACTCTTTGATGCAGTGGGAATGCGTAAAACTATGAAGTCAGCTCTTTATAATTGCTTTGAATGTTTAAACTTTAACTTCAACTTCAACTTCAGGTAACACAAATGCTATCTACATCATCAATGGAGGGTATTTATTACACCGTATTGTATGGGATCGAGATGAAACATTTCATATTATTTTTGAAAAATATGTTCAGTATGTACAAAGACATAACAGTCATAACAGTACGATTGTATTTGATGGTTATACTAATCATACGAAAAATATTAAAGCTGCAGAACAACGTCGTCCAAGTTCCAACAAACCAACAACAATTTCTTGCAAATACTCACAATAAGTCTCGCTTCATTTCAATGTTTTGTGAAGAATTTACAGCTGCTGATATTCCAATAAAACAAGCTGATATATGATGCTGATGTCCTTATAACTGAAACAGCAATAGAACAATGGAAAAGTTCAAATACAACTGTTTTGTTGTTAGGGCAGATGTTGATTTGTTGATATTACTGACTGCACGGACTCCAAATGATAAAATTATTTACTTTTTGAAACCTGGGAAAGCTCAAGTACAATCAACAATATATTCATCACAAATTCTGACTGCATATCCAAAATGTCAAGCTCATATTTTATTTTTGCTGGTTGCGAAACTACATCAGCAATTTTTAAAAGAGGTAAAATAGCAGTATTTAAATTGTCCGAAAAACGTAATGAAATTCGCATAAAGCTGAAAATTGGCAGAGACATTAAATACATCATTATAAATAAAATGTCAAAAATCCCCTTCGATCCTACTTCTGCAAAAAAAATTATTCAGGGTACAAAACGTACAAAATTAAGGTTTTTTTCCATTTTTCTCGAAAACGGTAAGTTTTATCGTGAAAATATGTTAGACAAAAGTTGTAGATCATAAAATTCTCTACAAAAATAGTTCACCTCGATATCTCACCATTCGTTGAGATATCTAATTAATACTGTATTGCCTAGCCATACTTGAACTTGATAATACACACGATACAAGTGTTGAAAGGCAGGAGCGGATGTTGGAGGCAGACAAGACAACTGTACTGTTTTTTTGTTCCATGCAGATTTTACAAACTTCAAATATTTATATTTGTCTATGGAATCAATTTTTTTTGGAGCACCATATATTGCAAGAAGAAAACGAATTCTATTTGTAACGATGTGGTGTGGAGAAGAGTCAATCTTTGTAAATACGCAATCAATTAATACTGTGATATTAATATTAAATAATTATCTAATTAATTTCAATTAGTACAGGGTTTAAATCAACTGTAAGTAGTTCTGGAATATATGTCAATTTAAAGCGTCAAAAGTACAAGTGGCTACTTCCAAGGCACATAGGCTGGCTGTCAATTTAGATCAGATCAGAAAAAGTACAGGGCGGAGCGGTCGCTCCAAAGTTTTTGGTAAATTTTATAAAAGAGAAATACCTCATTACTAATGCAAATCACAATGATACGTTCACAAGAAATGTTACGAGTGATACACTAAATGATTGAATTAATTAAAATTAATATATTTTAAAAGAAGGATATTATACTTTCGTTTAAAATGTCCTGTTCTTTAAAGCTGATATTTTCACTCTCAATACCGGACCGGACCGGAAAGAGTTCAGGCGCAGGACCAACGGCTTCACGTGCTTTCCGAGGCATGGGAGTGTACACACTTCCAACTTCCAGACTCCGGGCTGCTACTCAGAATTTTCTGACAGAAAAACCCAATAGCTTTTTTTTATTTGCCCGACCTGGGAATTGAACCCAGGACCTCCGGGCCTGCCTTACATCAAGCCGCTAGACCAACGAGGCAGTCATAATTATACGAGGGCTTTGAAGAGAATAGATTAGCATCTCACCCACCCCGTTTACCATTTCCCTTATAATAAATTATTTTTTATTGGACAGAGAGTGTCTGACCAGAGACAAATATTAACCATCTACTTGATACTCAAATATCAATATTTGCAAAGAAGATGCTCTGAACATAATGAAGATAGTAGAAAGCGGCACCAGCACCAAGTTGTACTACTACTATAACAATAAAAAATCCAAATACAGTGCAGACTGGCGACATCTAGTGTCTACTACATGTAACATTATGCTAGACATTATGGTAAGTTCGTTTAATCATTAATTAAATCATATAATCGACTAAATGCGTACAATGATATTTATGATTATATACTAATGTATGGAATTCGATTAACGCTACAAGATTTACTATTGAGTTTCTTTCTTCGGTTCAGTTCTTCTTGGTAGAATCTGCATATATCCACAACTAGTAGCTTTAAACCTTTGTGAAATAATTCGAATGTACTTATAAGTCTACTTGATTAATTATCACCAACTCAGCAAGCGCGCATTGTCGTGAAACTTTCTTATGAACGCGGGTTGACACAATAATTGCCAATTTATTTTTTACAAAGTGTAGCTTAAATTATAAAGATTTTAAATAAAAAATCCAACATACTTTAATTATTTTTATTATAGTCTAATGATGTGCTAAAAAATGTTTTAATTTTTTTTTAATATTGAATGACTGATTTAAAATTTTTTTTAATCTTTGCTAATATATAACATTTTTCTAAGTCAGTAAAAAACATTGTTTTATTTTTTAAGTCACAATCACACGTTTTATTCAAAGCATAATTAAATAAAAAGATTAATTTAGTCTAATAACACCCTAAAATTTTCATAAATCGATGACATGAAGCTAACTTTTATTAAAATTGGCCGTTTACTCTGACAAAATTAAAAAATTAAAGAAACACACGTTTCAAATTAATATTCTAAGCGAACTGCCACAGATAATACACAATTAATTATTTAACACCATCATTTCATCGCTTACCATTACTTTATCAAAGTTAAAATGAATCTTAGTGGAATAAATGTAAAATACAAATTTGATGATAAATATAGAGTAAATGTAAAAAATACACTTATAAATACAATTTTTTCAGTAGGAAAACTTTTTAGGTATTTTAGTTCATACAAATTATAAATTAAAATATTTACTTACAATTGTTTTTACAGATGAAAAACGAAACAGCAAATTATTTAATTAATTTTGTTCCCATAAATATTTCTGAATTTCAAAATGGTGTCACTTAAAAATGTCTTACGTTTGTGTTACATAAATACGTATATTTAACTTAAAATAGCAAGTTATATCAGCTTACAGGAACTAGAAAAATCATTTAGATTTAATGTACAAAATTTAAATACTTCAACAAAAGATATGTATACAACAATACAATAATATTAATCGCGCCAAAATTTAAATTTAAAATAACACAATACGAATATGAAAATGGGGTCTTTTCAAAATAACAGAATATGACATAACAGAGCATTTTTTAATATTCTTGAGGATGGTTATCACACAAATGCTATTTCTGATGTTAGGTCTGCTATTCTTTTAATAATTATTGTTATTTAGCTTAGCGGTATTTTTTTCCATTCATGTTGCCGCAGAGTCTTAAACACAGGCCATTCCTTATATATTCAAAATGGCGCCTAATAAGAATAAACTATAATTTTCAAGCAGTGATGAATCGCTTGAATTTTGTAAAAAATTACCAAAATAGTAATATATAATTTTGTTTTGGTACATATTCAAATTTAGTATTGCATAAGTTAGGTAATAGACGAAATTTCATTTATATTTATAACTGATCAGAATATGATTGACGGGAATAGTTCGTGCTTATAATGCCTGAAGTTCTCAAAAAAATATGACCGAGTTATTACAACTTATACCTAAATACCTGGATGTTTATTGTTTTATGTATATATAATTAACATTATTTTATGCTGCAATTTTTTTAAATTTGTTATGTGTTGGTTAAGATTTGAATATGTTTATTTTTTTAAAAAAAATAACTTTTAACGCGACACGTTTTCTTAGACCAAAAACGTAAATGATACTAATTATCTTTGTTTAAAAAAAATCTTATTGCGCCCTTATATTGAAAAACGATTTATCCCATACTTATCAACCATTAATTGCTTTTATTAAATTATGTTTAATATTATTGTAGTTTAATTAATATCGATACCACAGATAGCTATAAAAATATTAATTAATACAAATCATAAAAAGTCAATATCATATCGTCTAAAGTAAAATCAGCATTAAATAATCCGACCATTGATAGATAGATATCGTAATGTTATATAAATATGTAACATTAACTTAAAATTGCAATTTATAAATAGGAACTGGATATATCATTTAATGTACAAAGTTTAAATACAAAAATATGAAAGCTAATTTTGGTTTACCTCTTGAGGTAGTGATTATATTAATGACGCCAAAATTGTAATTCAAAATTGCGTCATGACGTTTGTGTTTTTAAAATGCTAAGCATGTTTTTTTTTAAATAAATACAAAAATTATTTTACCGTACAACATTATTGTTTTAAATTTATAATCAATTTTTATTGGAGTCTTACATATCAGCGCGGCTTAATGCAAAAGAAACATCGGCATTGTAAGAGCTACCATTAACAAAAAAAAAAAAAAACCTAAAGATTTGTTCCTTGGGGCGTGATTATCATTTTAAAAACAGTTACGTTATATATGTATGCATATAAATATGTTATTTCATTTAAATAGAAAATAACTAGTGTATTAAAGCCACAAGAGTAGACAAAGGCAAATTAACAACCGACATTGAATTGGCGCGATATCATTGGTCGAGATTTTAATAATAATAATAATAAAATAACTTTATTATTCAGGCATCGAGGCCCATAACTGTCTACAGATTACATATTTATAATTACAGAACATTCATTAATAATTAAAATTAAAATTAGAATCATAAAAATTACAATTAAAATATATAAGAATTATAGATTAATTAAACACATAACAAATACAATTTTATATATATATACGACTAGAAATTAACTAAAAATAATTGTTTATGTACGAGGCGCATAAACCAGATGATTACAATGACTTCTGGATCATCCGCCTCATCATATAGCCATTAACGTCATTTGCAATCATCATTAGGATAGTGTTGGTACTGTCTCTGATTCTACGTATCAGAGATGCAGATCTTTTTCTCATGATCGCATAGAAATCATCTGTGCGTGCTTGTGCAAACATTTCTGAAGCACTACAGAATCGAGGCAGACCCAACAGTATCCTAAACCCATTATTATATTGAACACGAAGAGCGTTGAGCGATTTTTTAGTGTAAGATGTCCACAGATGTGACTGCATGAATAGAAAGTTTGGCAGTACGCCTTAAATAGCGTAATTTTGGCGAGTTCACTACAGCGTGCAAATCTTCTAGCCAACATATTACATCTAATCGCCAACGCTCTTCGCTCGCGTTCTATGTCTACATGATCCGTGAGGTCGTCTGTTATATAATGACCTAAGTATTTAAATTTTGTTACAGAACACAGATTTATTCCATTCAGGTTGATTGGGGGTGTGTTTTCGGTACATTTACCAGGAACCTTAAAGATCATGTATTGGCTTTTTTTAACATTATATATTAAACCGTGTTCAAGCGCATATGTTTCACATACAGATAACAGTTTTCTAAGGGCACTAACAGATGGCGTTAGTAACACCATATCATCTGCGTAACTGATGTTGTTCACGGCGGTGCCATCTATATAACAACCAAGGTATTTGTTGCCTAGTTCAACAATTAAGTCATTTATATATATATTGAACAACTTTGGAGATGACAACCCACCCTGCCTAACACCACACTCAATGATATATTCCTTAGAGTATGCCTGTCCCCAACGAACTAAATTAGGCTGATTAGCATACCAGTATCGAAATATACTAATTATATTACCAGGTACACCAGCTCTCTCTAACTTTCCCCATAGCTTATCATAACAGACCAAATCAAAGGCTTTGGAAAGATCGAGAAAGCAGGCATAAACTGGTGTCTGCCTATCCGTATAATATCGCACCGTATGTTTTAGGCACATTATAGCAGCCTCCGTTGACAGACCTGGTCTAAAACCGAATTGGGTATCATTTATATGAAGGTACTTATCCAGGTCGTTATTAATTAAGCTATCCAGTACCTTTGCTATGACTGTGGCCAGAGATATAGGGCGGTAATTATTTTTATCAGATGCGTCACCTGTTTTATTTTTTAGTATAGGAACGACAACTGTTTTCATCAGATCTGAGGGCAAGTATGCGTGGATCAAACATACCGAAAATAACAAAGACAATACTCGCGGCAAATGTACACCAGCATGCTTCAAGTGCTCGACACTTAGACCGTCGTATCCCGGTGACTTACCTCTTTTCATATTTTTGATAACGGAGGCGATTTGTTTCGATGTGAATGTAATAAAATCACCAGATTTATAGTTATCGTTCTTAATGTCAAGAGAACGCTGTGATGGACCTAATGGAGAGCTCGTTCGAAATTGCTCCATAAACAAATTGGCTATGGATGAGGGATCTGAACAACCATCGACACACACAGGAAAACTAGGTTTAATATTTAGTTTGTTTGTCGAATTCCAAAACTTCTTAAAATTTTTCGTAGCACGATGCATAGCAATAATATCCATTCGGATTTGATCTTGATTATTTTGACACCACTTCAGCTTGGACTTAAAGATCCTACGGCTGGTATTCATAGACTCGTATATACTGCCAGCTTTCGGCTTGTTATATAGGAGCCAGGTTTGAAAATTAAGCCTCGCTTCCCTGTGTGCGTCTCGTACATGCTTATTCCAACCAATCAATTTCCTTCCACTCTGTGACGTTTTACGAGTTACATAGCTATTCACAGCAGCACTGGACAAGAGGGCAACAATATCACTGTACATGTTGTCTATTATTTTCTTATGCGATAGGTCGTTACAGTATTTTGTATTTGAACACGGGGCAAGTTCACTTGGAAGATGCACATCTTTAAGGGCGTTATGTACAAGGGTATGATATTTTTGAATTTCATTATCACTTCGCATTCCCCAAATGACCTTGCTCTGCGTTCTCATAATTTTCTCAGATCTTAGGTTAACATAATCTAAGCAGCATTCGATTATGAGTGGTATATGGTCTGAAAAATAAACATCGTATGCGATGAAAGCATTAACCACTGTCCTCCATGCTGCCTCACTTACAACACAGTGATCCAACCAACGCCTACTGCTATGTGCGTCGCTTATATATGTATAATGGTCAGAGCTCACTCCTAATATTTCTAAGTCAGCACATAACCAATTTTGGTCACTACACAATGTGTTAAGTTCATTGCCAAATAGGTTACCAGGATGGGCATTAAAGTCACCTAGAACATATACCGCCTCCGTGTCACTGCTTTCAACTATCGACACAATTTCACTACAACACTGAGTAATGTCCGTCAAGTTTTCATAGCTATCAGTAGGCATATAGACACATATAACCAGGATGGATCGGCTACCAAGCTGTCCTTGTATAGCACAAATACGTTCACTCACACATTGAACAACAGAGACAGATTGAAAAAGTCTTTTACGCCATAAAATTGCAACACCTCCATACGGGCGTCCTTTCAGGATACCTGTAGATATGTCGACAGCTGATTTCCCCGTATACTCAAAATCCTTCTGAATCTTTCCAAGATATGGGATGTCGTATGGTAGTAACCATGTTTCCTGAAGCGCTATTAAATCCAGGTTAGCGCAGAGATCTCTAATATTTTCAACGGAACGTTTCACCGATCTACAGTTGAAACTAGCAAATGTGTTATTAGATGTTGTTTTGTTTTTCACCATAATTATAATTTAATTCTTTTTTTACTATCACGGCCAGAGTCAGGTCTGTCTTTATTATTCTTAAACTGAATAAAACGTCTGAAGGCAACACCCTCAGGCCATAGGGAATCACATAAAAATAAATGAAGCTTATGCTTTGAAATAAGTAGCTTGAACGCATTGTAGTTTTTAGTTGTTTTCATATGTATTTTTTCTAAAACAACACATTCCTGGGTCTTCGTTTTTATATAATCTATAATATCTTCTTCATTAGCTTCCTTACACACATTGGATATAAAAAGAGGAATCTTTATATCCGCCGCTTTAAATTTACCCCCTATTTAATTTTGAGTTATCTGTGATATTCATTATGGATTTGCGAAAAAATTGCGTTTTATTCGAGAAAGTAGTTAAGCTGAGCTAATAACCTTTTACTGTTGCGATTTCTGTTTCTCTTTTTTAATTTCGAATAGGAAGGCTAATGTAATTTTGGTGGTAATTCTCCACCGCGTCATTGGCGTTTTAAGAAATATTAACCATCATTTATATTGTAAATGTGCCACCAACATTGGGAACCAAGATGTAATATCCATTGTGTATGTACGTTATTTCATAAACCTAGTTATATAATTATTTAATATTAACTAGAAATTGGATGTATTTTCATATATATATATATAAGTCTTTATATATTGCAATATTATTTATACATAAGCATAGACGTTTTGCATGTATGTTATATACGTAATAAAAACTCTGACACTGATTAATTAACTGACTGAATAAAAATGTGTTATGAGTGAAAATTTGCTCGATCACATACGATGGTTTATTAAAAATTTGTCCCCTAGTGTTAAATATATGAAAGTTTATATGGATGGTCCACATTTTTTTATACAGTGTTGCCAACTTGGGGGTTTGCCCCCTAAATGTCAGATGAAATCAAATAGGATATTTTCAGGTCAGACATTTTTTAGGAGGAACATTTTTTTAAAGAAATTCTCTCCGGGGATTAACTCTTCAGCTTCATTTAATTGAGTATATTTCAAGTTTACTAATGCTACTTGCAGTACTTGATTTGCTTTTTTTTAACATCATATTATAAATGTATTTTGTATTTGTTTCAATTCATCCGTCAGGAGGATGCTTCTAAGAGGTTGGCAACACTGTTTTTATGTAACATAAAAATACCATCATCGTTTGTCGTTTTTTGTAATTTAATCCGCAAGGCGAAACGCCCCCCACGCAATCATGAAGTGAACACGACAAGAAAACTAGTTACAGATACAATTAATATATTTAATTTATCTAGAATATTCTAGAGAGATCTCGAATTTTACATTGGAGCCGTGTTCTATAGAATTCATGGTATGTACGGGAAGGTTTGCGTGACCCGACCGATGGCTCTGTAACAAAACAATTTCGTTAATATATAAAAATGGCTGTTTGTGTATCTGTTTGTGATTAATAGAGTTCGGACCGTTTGAATCACCATCATAGTTGAAATTTAGATGTATGTCTCATGGATGATTTTATAATATCCACTTCGTTGTAACGCCGCTAGATGGCGCTGTACCACATTAACAGCCACCTACCGGGTTTTGCTAGTAAAGTAAAAAGTGTCTGTTGGTCGAAGATATCTCTTCTTAAGAACAAAACTTATTCCAACATGATTCAAAACAGTTACAGTATATAAATGTCCCACAGCTGGGCTAAAACCTCTCCTTCTCAGGAGAAGGTTTGAGCTTATTCCACAACCTGATTCGATGCATGGATTTCCTTCACCGAACACTTATAAATTAAATATGTGAACGTCAGTGGAGCTAGCGATCTCGGATACCAACACTGAGCTGACGATATACTTTATTGGCTCAACAATTCAACTGTAATTAGAAGTTATCGTTGGGTTCGTTGAGCGGTACAGCACGTTGTTCGGAGACATTATACCCTAAAGCGAAGAATATATCCGTGGTCAGCGATGAGATGAGCAACCCGATGGTAAGTGGTCACCACCGCTCATAGACATTGACACCGCAATAAACATTAACCATCGCTTACATCAACAATGCGTCACCAACCTTGGGAACTAAGATGTTATGTCCCTCGTGCCTGTAGTTACACTGTTTTACTCACCAACAACAATGCTATTGCTGTTTGGCGGCAGAATATATTATAAGTGTGTGTGGTAACTGGTGGTAAGGGCATTGTGCAAACCCGTCTGGGTGGGTACCACCCACTCATCAGATATTCTACCGCTAAACAGGAATATAACATAAAAAAATAAATATCATTATTATACTTAAGTATTTTACGCAACACCACAAATTATACCAAAATTAAACTATTTAATTCCATTCCGCAAAGTGAGTTTGATGTATGTATTCGTTACCTCGATAATGGCCGTCTGACGCACGTTCCCGACATGCACAGAGCACTGGAACCCTGGGTAGATGGCCGTGGAGTGTCTCAGGACATGCACGGATGCCTGTTACATTCAATCAAATTTAATTCATGACCGCATTACATATTATATTGCACAGTCTGTGCTAATATTGCTAGCATATAAAAAAAACAGCCAAGATGGTTCAGGCACCACTGAATTTTCATGTACTTAATTTGTGATTATAATTCATCTCGTACTTTACGATGAAGGAAAACATCGTGAGGAAACCTGCATGTGGCTAATTTCACTGAAATTCTGCCACATGTGTATTTACAAACCGCACTGGAGCAGCGTGGTGGAATAAACTCTAAACCTTCTCCTCAAAAAAGGGAGAGGAGGCCTTTAGCCCAGCAGTAGGACATTCACGTGCTGTTACGGACAAAAAAACACACACACACACAATGTGCTGTGCAAACACATACAAATCTATAGTCGATTCCAATAGCAAGTAGAGTATATAAGCAACTTTGACTTTGAAATTTGATCGAAATCTTAATATTCTGTGGTATTGACTATGGATTCGCGAAAAATTTAGCGTTTTGGTTATCTGTGATGTTGTTATCGGAACTTTGTAAGTAAAACTAAAGTGTATACAAGTAGTTAAGTGTAACAGTGTAGTGTTGTATATAGAGATATATTGATCGAGAAGTGTTTGTAGTGTACATTACAGCAGAGCTGGTAGCGAATCGCATGGAATCGCATATCTAAGGTTTGCTAATCTTTTAAAAACGAGTAGAGTTTTCTGCTCACCTGAAAGTATATACAGCGTCTAGGGTCGTTTGGGTCTTCGAGGAACACCAGGTCGTCACACACGCACTTGTCCTGCGTGTCGTCCGACACGTACACGTTCGTGCACTTCGTGTCCGATGTCTTCGTGAGGCTGTTCTTCACGTTGGCGATGTCCTGGAGGATATTTTTGTTCTGTCTCCTCGCGTTCTTTCGATTCTTCTCCGAAGCTTGCGACGAGTGGACTAGTTCTGATATCTGTAACAATGAATTTTGAAAATAAAAAAATATATCACTTTTTTAATTTCGTATAGGTACGCTGGCAAATGACCACCTTATGGTAAGTGGTCGTCACTACCCATAGACTTTGTCACAGTCTATTAACCACCCCTAACATCGTAATGCGCCATCAACCTTGGGAACTAAGATATTAAGTCTCTTGTGCCTATAGTTACACTGTCTAACTCATCTTTCAAACTAGCACACAATAATACTAAGTATTGCAATGGCGGTAGAGACGTTATTCAAAAAAGCCTTTTTAAATCGTTTGTATAATATAATTTTAAATATAAAGCTACAACCAGTATGGCTACTCTGTAAGAACATTCTCTCACTCATCATCATCACCATCATGTCAACATTTCACCGGAGAGTGATGAATCTAAAATTCTAGAATAGCACTACTGGCCGCGTATATATATTCTGTCTTAAATACATGTAAGTTTTTATTTAGTAATAAGGTTTGAATTAGCGACCCACCTGTCGTCCTCTGCAAGTCCCGGGCGGACAGCCTCCGAAGGTGGGCCGCTCGTGTCCCGGGGCGTAGCCCCCCGGCCGCGCTAGCAGCACCATGCCCTGCCGCAGTCCCGGCGGGAAGCGACCCAGACCCAGCGACGCCGACTGTCCCGCGCGCACGCTGCCGCACGGGACGCGGTTGCGGTATATCGTGAGCACGGATATCTCCGCGAACTCGCCGGACTCCAGAGGTCCTGCGGGGAGGGGGGGGGGGGGGGGTGGTGTTAAATATACGTCGCTCTATTCATCTCACAACTAACAGAACGCAACGCACCTATGATAAGTTCGTCGCCCTCGTAGAGTCACCCTCGCGCGAGCAGTCCCCCCACGACGGGCCCCGTCGAGTCCCCTACGTGGAAAATTTCGTCTATTTGAAACTCGCACGCCTCCTGTAAAGTGACATAAATTATAACATTTATAATTTAATAAAAAGAATACTAGTCAACTGCGCAACATATGGTTCACTCACGTCCTCGGGGCGCTGCAGGTCGCGGCGCGGCGCCAGTGCCAGCAGGCACGCGTGCAGCGCGTTGAGGCCGGCGCCGCGCACGCAGCTCACCGGGAACACGGCCACCCTGCCGGCCGACACTACTGTGATTTGCGTTCAACTATATATATATATATACCTGATCCGAAACTAAGCAGAGCTTCTACTATGGCAACCAGACAACTGATATACTATTGTATAGATCTATCATCTAGAGGTCGCTACTGCACTCATAAATATCAACTCCGTCAATTTAATTTGTTTATATTTATGTTTTCGTTTGTTTGCTATAATTGTTTATCCTATTTCAATTCGTGATAGTTCAAAGTTTATCAAGAAACGTTATCTCGTCCTCTCTTTAAGTGGATCTCTCTTTTCGAGGTAAATTGAAAACTTTGTGCACCCAAAGAAAAAGTGTTAATTGACAGTAATCTTCAATTAAATACTTAAGTGTCTGTGCGTGTATCATCTTAAATTGGTACTTATTACAGTGAGGAGTTTGAACGTTTTTAAAGTGTAAAAAGTGAATCAGTAAATCTGGTGAACATTTAATAATTATAAACCCAAGTTGTCGGTGCTTGTAATATTACTATATTCACTTTAACTGCTTTGCAATATTCTAAAACACTCCATTTTCTACTGAAGGATATTTTTACCATATGTGATACATACGCGCTTGGCTCTTCATTACACATGGGTGCTTTGAACACTTGAGACGAGACGGGCACGAGATCGCTTCCCGAAAAAATAAAAGGATTATTTTTCCTTTTTTTTTTTTTTGATATATTATAAAGAAGATTTTATTTCATATTACTTTTATCTTTCGCCTATAAAGAAAGCATTAACTATGAATAAATTTGGGTGTTGCACATCTACTAAAGCAGATCAAGCCAGCATACTGAACTGTAAGCTCTGTCAGATTTCTTTTCACTATCGCTGTATTTTTCCTCAAAAAGAGAACAAAAAATTGTCATCCGATCTTAAATCATCGTGGATTTGCCCCGATTGCTCACAAAAATGCCACGTTCCGAACTATCGTAATAAAGATAATACACCTGTTCGTGGCAATGCTCGCGACGTCAGCGATGGTAAAGAGGATTCGGCCGACGACAATATAACCCTGCGTGTTCGGCCGAAACAAGACCAGATCGGGCAGTCTCTATCTCTGGATATACAGAATATTATTAAATCGGAATTTAGTGCAATGAAACTGGATTTGAGCAGCATCTCTAATGAAATTACCTCACTGAGACAAGAAATACAGGATATCAAAATAGCTATGGGTTTTATCAACGAAGAATACAATAAAATTAATGATAAAATATTTCAAATGGAGACAAAGTTTAAGGCTTTTGATGCTTTAGTTACCAGCGTTGAACACTTAAAGTCTGTATCCGAAAAAATAGAAATGGATATAAATACAAAGGATCAGTGGGCGAGACGCTCTAACATCGAAATCTGTGGTATTCCAGAAAAGAAGGGCGAGAACCTTCTCCGCCTCGCAGAGGAAATTGCTGTTAAGGCTGGTTTCGACTTGAAGCCCTCGGATATTGATTTTGTAACACGTGTCGCATCTAATAGCCAAGTCAATAAACCCAAACCCATTGTTATCCGTTTGCAAGCGCGCTATAGAAAAGACGATTTTTTGGCTTGCTTAAAAAAGTTGAAGTTAATGTGTAGTGATCTGGGCTTTGCAAAAAATGACTCTCGTATTTATTTTAATGACCATTTAACTAAATTTAATAAAATGCTCTTACAGCGTGCTAAAACTTTATCTAAAGAGCAAAAATATAAATATGTTTGGGTCAAAAATTGCTCAATTATGGTTAGAAAAGGTGACACCAGCCCTGTTATTCATATTGCGAATGTCAATGATTTAAAAAAAATCAAATAGGCGTTATTATGTTTCAATTGTCATTTTTTGTTTTACTTATTGCGTACATAAATAGCTGTTTCTTTTTTCTATGTTCAATCTTAATTAATTTACTTTATTTAAATACAATTTCCCTAAATGTTTTATTACTGCGACTTTATAACAAACTAATGATTACCAAACTTTATTTGCTTGACAAGTGTATGAACATTTTTATTATTTTTAAATTTGTGAATATTAATTATGCTTATAATCCTCGGTCACCGTGTTGGATCATAATAATTTAAAAATTTATTATCAAAATGTTCGTGGGTTGGGCACCAAAACTAACTTATTCTATAAAAGTTTGTTTCTTAACGATTTTGACATTATCTGTTTAAGTGAAACCAGGCTATTGGATTCGGTGCTTAGTTCTGAACTTTTTGACTATCGTTATATTGTATATCGATGCGACCGCAACTATCAGGGTCGTGGTGATAAAATGGGCGGCGGAGTGCTAGTTGCATTACGTCGTGAGTTTGAAATACACAGTTTTGAAAGGGTAATTTTTGATCAATTTGCAGCTGAAGCCATAGTTGTCACTATTCGTCTTAAACAATCACGCTTGCTAAACATTTACTGTTGTTACTTTCCTCACTTCCCGCAGCAAGTAGAATCCGAAAATTACTTTTTTGAGTTAATCTCTAAATTACTTTTTGATAAACCTAACGATATTTATTTAATCCTGGGCGATTTTAATGTAAGCAATGGGCAATGGATACAGATCGAAGATTATATGGAGTTGTCCGACTCTCTCGGAGACTCATTAGTAACTATATTACACAATTTTCTGTCTTTTTCCAATCTAAAGCAGTATAATGTTATTTGGAACTGTACTGATCGTTTATTAGACTTAGTTTTTTGTAATCGAAACTGTAATGTCTCTAAATGTCCGTTTCCCCTACTCGATGAAGACAAATACCACCCGGCTCTAGAAATATCTTCATTGCAAGTACATGCCGAATTAATGCGTCACTCTCCCCATTCAATCCGTCTTTTTCATAAAGCCAATGATGAGGCAATTAACAAGTCTCTTAATGAAATTGATTGGGAATTTCGTTTTTCAAATCTTGGTATTGAATCTGCTACGGCTACTTTATATAATATCGTTTATAGTATTATCGATCAACATATACCATCCAGAATAGTCAAGGTCTCACATAAATATCCTGTTTGGTACACTAAACCTTTAATAAAAATAATTAATGAAAAATTAAAATATCATAGAAAATGGAAAACTTACTATAGACTTAAGGATTATGACACATTTTTGCTTCTGAGGGATAGACAGAGAATAATTGAAATCGACTGTTATAATGCTTACATTGATCGCGCAGAATGCGAAATTAAGCGTAACAGCAAATATTTCTGGTCTTTCTTAAAATCAAAGAAGGAAGGTCCTAACGATTTACCAAACGTTATGGCTCTTGGGGACACAGCGTCATCTGATGGCGAGGAGATTAGCAACATGTTCAATAGTTATTTTCAATCTGTGTTTGAACCGGAGGGAGGTTCAGTTTCATTGCCACCGAAGAGTCGATCTTTCGTGGATCTACACTCTATTGAACTCTCAATTCCAATTGTCAAGAATTATCTTAGAAACCTCGATACACGCAAAGGTACCGGCCCCGATGCTTTACCTCCCTGTTTTCTTAAACAATTTCGCAATGCATTAGCGTTACCAATATTTTTATTATTTAACATGTCTCTCCACACCGGATGTTTACCAACTTTATGGAAAAAATCTTACATTGTACCTATTTTAAAATCCGGTAGCAAACATGATATAAAAAATTATAGGCCCATATCCAAACTTTGCTGCATTGCGAAGTTGTTTGAAAAAATAATTTACGACACAATATTCCCTATTATACGTCCTCACTTAATAAATGAGCAACATGGTTTCATTAATAAAAGGTCGACGGAGCCAAACTTATGTGAATTTTTGCATCAGGTTTCTAATTCCATGGATCAAAGACATCAGGTGGATGTCGTGTATACCGATTACTGCAAAGCCTTTGATAAAGTGCCTCATAATATACTTATTTACAAACTTGAAAGTTTCGGTATACATGGCGACCTGCTCAGATGGTTGGATTCATACCTTCGCAACCGTTCTCAGGCTGTCTCTATTAAAGGTTATCTGTCATCTTTTATACCGATAAGTTCAGGTGTTCCTCAGGGCTCTCACCTCGGTCCTTTACTTTTCAATATATTCATAAATGACATAAATAATGTTTTTGTGTCTTCAGATTTTCTTTTATATGCTGATGACACAAAAATTTTCAAATCTATTAAATCTTTAGATGATTGTCATGCTCTACAATCTGACTTAAATAGGTTAGAGACATACTGCAAATTAAATTCTCTTCATCCTAACATAAACAAATGTGCTATAATTTCTTTTTCTCGTAAGCGTAAAACTTTGCTTTATAAATATACTGTCAATAATAACGACATATCAAGGAAGAACGAGGTGAGAGACTTAGGCGTGACACTGGATAGCAAGCTCTCTTTTGGTTCTCATATTAGAAGTATTTCAACAAAAGCCTATCGCATGCTAGGATTCATCATGAGAACAGGATCTGAATTTAAAAATAATTCTACTATTAACCTGCTTTATAACGCGTACGTCCGTTTCTATACTCGAGTATGCATCTACGGTATGGAATCCTCAGTACAATATTCATATAAATGAAATTGAGAAGATCCAAAACAAATTTTTAAAATATTTGTCTTTTAAATCTAGCGATTCTACCCATGAACCTTTATTAGCTCTTTCAAAACGCCGATCTATGAGAGACCAAGTTCTCTTATATAAAATTATTAATAATATTGTTGACTCCCCTTTTCTACTTAGCAAGTTGTCTCTGAACTGCGCACGATCCAACGCTCGTCAACCGTTATGTTTTTATACTCCCACTTGTCATTCATCACATAATGCTAACTGTTTTCTAATCAGAGCTTGTCGCGAATATAATAAGCATTTTGGGAACATTGATATATTTCATTTATCTTTGATTAAATTTAAAGATAATATTTGTAACAATCTTAAATTAACTTAATTATATATTTTTAATATTGTCCAATAATTTTTCTCTTATTGTGTTAAAGTATTTGAGTGCATTTTATGTTTCATCAATCGGTGGAAACTTCGCTGGATAATGTGATATTTAAATTGTATTATGTAATTAGATTATATTTTATATGTGTTTGTTTCCCAAATATTAAATAAATAAATAAATAAATAAATAGACAATTACACACAGACTCAGGAAAAACAGACATGTTAATGCACACAATTGTCTGTCCTGAGTGGGAACCGAACCCACAACC
The DNA here is from genome assembly GCF_905147045.1 of Nymphalis io. Classification (NCBI taxonomy): domain Eukaryota; kingdom Metazoa; phylum Arthropoda; class Insecta; order Lepidoptera; family Nymphalidae; genus Nymphalis; species Nymphalis io. The sequence continues at coordinate 753,748 of NC_065917.1, read as the reverse complement.
TTTGGCGTGAAAGGCAAGTATCTAGCAAGGGTGGTTGGCGTAGCTATAGACAATACTATTACCATTAGCAATAGTATGAAACTCGATTTAAGGTCATACATAAGAGTTCACCCAGAAACACTTCGGGTTTAAATAAAGGCTTGTGAAGCTACTCACTCCTCATCCTTTTTGATTTCCTCGTCTACATTGTCTATGGTGTCCAGTATCGACTTTTGAACTTTATAGTATAAGTTTATAGTATAAGTTGATAATATGACTACAGCGCCATCTATAATATTATCTTGTAGCTGAATTAAAAAACTTACAGCCACTGGGTCGCTGTGACCCTGGCCCCTCGGGCCAAAAATTAAAGACACGACAGGTTAGGGGGCAACCTCGCGGCCCGTACCCAGACTGGCCTAGGCCAGTTAGGAGGAACCAACTCTCTCTCTTAAAAAACTTTCATTAATAAGACGTATTGCTCGATAAGGGTTTATAAATATGATAAAAAATTGTGTTTAAACTCTTACATAGTTTAATTGTAGCAAAAGAGTTTAGTTTTTTGCCGATTATTTTTAGTAGGATCTACAGTTTGAGCCGGTGTTAGGTTTATATATTATTACCTGAATAAATTATTTTGATTTTGAGCTGTTTGTAAAAATGTATTAATAAGATAAGATATTTATTCAATAAAATGAAAATTAACTTTTGGTTTGATATGTCAGTACTCCAAAAAAATCCTTACCTAATAATAATTTGAAAACACGTTATCAGGGCTATAGAAAAAGACTTAGGATACCTAAAATCTGAGCCCCCCCCCACACTTATGGGAACTAGTAATAAATAAACATACTTACAACGAGCATGGCGTAGTGCGGGGAGTAACCCGTGAGCCCGTGGAGCGTGGTGCGTTGGTCCTTGCTGTGGCCCGCCAGGTCCAGGAAAGACACCAGCTTGGCGCTCCTCTCTCCGATGCGCTCCGCTGTCATCAGCTCGGAACAACCGTAGTTGACGACATTATCCTGATTATATGAATGTAATACATTATATGACTTTCATTTTAGGTATAAGTAATACCGGGTAGTGTTGCATGTCGATAGTCCATTATCGATAAAATCGATAGTTTTGGACTATCGATTATCAATGATTTTTCGATAGTATTGACGTTTTGCCTTAAATGTCTTGTGGATGATGTAATGAAAGGCAATTGAGTATAGATATATGTATTGTAATATAATTTACAATATTTAATTGTTACGACGATATTACAGTGCGATGTTAGAATGGCGACTGGCGACAGAACATATAATAATGTATTAATTGACAATGTAGCATATCGAATATCGACTTGTTTCTAGGTGCCATTATGGACAGTGATTTTTGCTTACATTAATAAAAGTTAATACGTAGGCACAACACTTTCCTTACCCTTATAAACCCTTAAAAATATTTAAAAAAAAAAAAAAATTATATATAAATGGGTATATTCTTAAATTTAAAGATACAATACACGACACAATATACCTACGATTACAACAGTTATATTGTAACTTCACTATTTTTAGCACATTTATTTATTCATATTTATTAATTGCACAACACGAGTTCACTTTTTACGCCACGGAGTATGTTGGCACTGAGTGAGGTGGATGAGGCGGGTCGCGATCTCTAAGGCTAGCGCGCAACCCCTGGATTTCTCTTCTCAGGTACTTAGTGTACTTTTGTTTGCAGTATCTCCAACATATTAAACAGGTGACAGTGATGACAGCCGTGATGATTAGCATGACTATAAGGTTTAATTTATCATGCGTAATCTCATGCAGTAGGCTTGTGTTCGCCTGATTTGCCTGCCCGTTTTGGGCAATGATAATTTCTTCTTTGCTTTGTGGTTTTCTTAATTTTAAATTTAACTCTAAGCGCTTAGTTCCATATGTTCGTATTTCACTCCCATTCGCGGCATAAAGTCTATAACTGTCACTATCACTGTGTCTGTAGGGTTTTTTAACGGCTGGCAAAACAGAAACGTTGGCTCCCGTGTCCACCAAAAAACGTAGACCACTGTTTAAGTCGGTCACGCAAAGGCGGTGGCATGGTAAAAGGGTGCAGACATCCGCCACTGAGTGCACCTTATTTAGTTTTCCTTGTTCTGGGTATTTTGTTTATTCCATGCGCACGGCTCTGTACATTTGTTAGCTCTATGGCGAAATCGCGCATGATAGTAGCAAAGATCATCGGCGCTCCGTGACTTACGTCGTATCATATTACGGCCACGGGATTTTGATCGGTAGCGATTATGAATATTATAATTTCGTTTTTTGTGTTGAAATCTTTGAATGTTCTGCAATTCCATCACTTGTAAAGATAACTGAGCCACCTGTGCTTGCAACACGGAAAGGTTATCAGCTGACGTCGACGGTTTCCTACTAACCTCCGCTATTTGAATAGGCCTTGTATTTTCCATAATTTTGTCTGCAATAGTAGCCAAATTTTCCAAATCTTTTACATCAGTGACGGCAAGGACGGAGCGTACTGCGGCTGGCAAATGACATCGCCACATGATACTCAGCGTTTCGTCGGGAATTTTCCTCCTGGCTAAATCTCGCATGCGTCTCAAAAGTTGAGATGGTTTCTCATCGCCAAGGTCGATTTCACTCAAAAGTTTTTGGAGTTGACGATTTTCTGATTCTTCGTACACTGCTAATAATCTCGATTTTAGGGTGTCATATTTCTTCGTTTGGGGTTGCTGAAGTAGAATGTTTCTGACTTGTTGTATTACGTCTTTTCCCAGCTTCGTGACGACTAAGTTGAACTTCGCTTCGTCGCTTAGTTTTTGAGATGTTAATATGGCTTCACATTGCACAAACCATAAGCGAGCTTGATCGCACCAAAACTCAGGGATTCTTGATGACACTGTGACTGTTGCTAACTCGGATGCTGTGCTGGCTGATGGTGTTCTATTTTCACTAGTCATTTTATAATCACTTATAATTTCGTATAAACTGACTGAATCACGTCGGGGTCATCAATTTGCCTTAAATGTCTTGTGGATGATGTAATGAAAGTAGGGTCAAAGAAAAAGTCGTATTATTTCATGTTAAAGCGACAGCAAGAAGAAAATTGCCGGCGTGTGTTTTCACGCGTAAGTACGACTATTTTGTCTCAAAATATAGTTTCTCAGTGATGTTTATTTATGCCATAGCATGACGGAACCTTATATCGCATTAAAATCCTAAAGATAATATGATTTTCCAGTTTTTATTATTCATAACCTATAATTATTTATCATGTAAGTGCTGAAAGCATCGGCTAAAAAAAGTCCCGATATTCGATAAAAAATATCGACTCGTCGACAATGAAACAAATAAATACGGCGTCCATTAATAAACTAAAGTGCTTCGTTATATGTATATATGTTATTTTAATTTATTCGTTATCCTATTTATAGTTTTCTAACGACAACATGATTTAACATTCTTCATGAATTTATAATATTATTAGATTCCGAGTCAAGAGGGTAACATAGAAATATATGTGGCAACCATTCTTTATGAGGAGAACGCTAATCCAGTACCATATAAAGATGCCGAAGTACTATTGTAACGGAAACAAAAACAAACAATGCAACGGTTTTCGGGTGTAGGAGGAAAACAAAAAAATATTATAATTAAAAAAAATGTATAATAAACATTAAAAAGTAAAATTTAATAACCCTATTTAGTTTTAATTAAGTCCCGAAAATCTCCCAAAACAGGGAACGCGGGTACTATGGCAACGTTATAAGCACAAATCGACAAACCATCTCCGTCTCGATCGCGGCCTCGCGGCCCCTCGGTGTACCAGTTCCAGGCGTGCCCACCTTGCGGATGTACACCTCGGCGACGGCGCGCGCGGTTGCCACGCGGCGGGCCCGCGCGCCCACGAGCGTGGCGCCGAGCGCGCGCGCCATGTCCCGCAGCGCGCGCAGCGACGCCCGCAGCCCGCGCAGCGCGCCGCAGTCGCGCACGCCCACCACGTACACCGCCGCGCAGCCGCCCGAGCGCAGCCACCACTTCAGCTGCGGGGGGGGGGGCACGTGTTGAGGTGTCGGGGTGACAATACGATATATTTTTACTGGTGGGAGAGCTTTGTGCGAGCCCGTCCGGGTACGAGGGGGTGCCTCGTCAGATATTCTACCGCAGACCAGCGGTACTCGGTATTGTTGTGTTCCGGTTTGAAGGGTGAGCGAGTCAGTGTAAATACAGGCACGGGGGACATAGCATCTTAGTTCCCGAGGTTGGTGCCGCATTGATGATGTGAGCGATGATTAACATTTCTTACAATGCCAATGCCTATGGACGTCGATGACCACTTCCCATCGGGTGGCCCATATGATCGTCCGCCTTCCTATTCTATAAAAAAAAAAAATATCTCGCTGAATGTCAACCGCCTATCAAAATTCATTTTAATTAAACGATTCGCTAACTAATAGCTTCACACGTGTGTATCCGGGGCATTATTATGCTTTTGACATTTGCCGCTTAACGTTGTACGTCACTCGAAACGGCGCCACCTATCGGCCCCGAGTGGAACTACGAGCATCGCATCGATATATTTCACGAGCACAACCTCAATAAAATTGTTTGTATTATACGCTCAAATTGAATATACATATATATTGCTTAAACGACATATAAAAACGCTATTGTTTTTTTTTAATCCGTGTTATAAAATGAATTACCTCGTGGCGTTGAGCTGTCAAGACCACAGGGTCTGTATGAAAGCACACACTGTAGCTCGTGGTTGCGTTTTATCAGCGTTAACAGTCAAAATTAGCATAATTTTAAAACCTTCGTGATTTAATAAAATATTTCGAGCAAGTAAAATGTTTTCCTAATAAATTGTTTGTTTTATATCAATTAATAACCGTTGTGTGATATCAAAGGTATTTTTTTTTATAGAATAGGAAAACGGACGAGCATATGGGCCACCTGATGGTAAGTGGTCACTAACGCCCATAGACATAGGCATTGTAAGAAATGTTAACCATCGCTTACATCGCAAATGCGCCACCAACCTTGGGAACTGAGACGTTATGTCCCTTGTGCCTGTAATTATACTGTCTCACTCACCCTTCAAACCGGAACACAACAATACCAAGTACTGCTGTTTTGCGGTAGAATATCTGATGAGTGGGTGATACCTACCCAGTAAGCTACCTAAGTTATATATAATGTTATATATTTAATATTATTTATTATTCACTTGCGTCACCAGGTGCTGGGAGCGTCGCTCGCACGGCGAGACCAGCTGCAGTTTGTACTCGACGTTCCCGAAACGAGGCTCCGGGGGTAGACTCCCGTAGCACTCGTCACCGGAATCGTCGGCGTCGGATGTTCTGAGGGCCAAATCGAATTTATTTAACATTGATCTTATTTCGATTAATGCCATCCGCGTTCGGTGAGACCGACTCACTTTTTATGATCTCCTGGTACATTAACATCGTGATCCAAATTCTAAATCTTTGAAACTAATAATAATAATATCCTGGGACATTTTTCACACACGGCCATCTGATCCCAAATTAAGCTCGTACAAAACTCGTGCTATGAAAACCAGACAACTGATATACTACATATACTACTTTTCTTTTGTAAATACATACTTATACAGAAAATTACACCCAGACTCAGGACAAACAGACATGTTCATGCACACAAATGTCTGTCCTGGGTGGGAATCGAACCCACAACCTTCGGCGTGAAAAGGCAAGTATCTACCAACCGCGCCAAACGTCTCGTCAAAATTAACTCTTTTAATCTAATCGTTCGGTGAGACCGACTCACTGTTTATGATCTCCTGGTACATTAACACTGTAATCCTAACTGAAACTAATTGACTCTTTTAATCTAATCGTTCGGTGAAACCGTCTCACTGTTTATGTTCTCCTGGTACATTAACATCGTAATCCTAATTCTAAATCTTTGAAACTAATAATAATAATATCCTGGGACATTTTTCACACACGGCCATCTGATCCCAAATTAAGCTTGTACAAAACTCGTGCTATGGAAACCAGACAACTGATATACTACATATGCTACTTTTCTTATGTAAATACATATTTATACAGAAAATTACACCCAGACTCAGGACAAACAGACATGTTCATGCACACAAATGCAAACACTGTAATCCTTACTGAAACTAATTGACTCTTTTAATCTAATCGTTTGGTGAGACCGACTTACTGTTTATGATCTCCTGGTACATTAACACTGTAATCCTAACTGAAACTAATTGACTCTTTTAATCTAATCGTTCGGTGAGACCGACTCACTGTTAATGATCTCCTGGTACAATAACACTGTAATCCTAACTGAAACTACTTGACTCTTTTAATCTAATCAATCCTTCGGTGAGACCGACTCACTGTTTATGATCTCCTGGTACATTAACACTGTAATCCTAACTGAAACTAATTGACTCTTTTAATCTAATCGTTCGGTGAGACCGACTTACTGTTTATGATCTCCTGGTACATTAACACTGTAATCCTAACTGAAACTTATTGACTCTTTTAATCTAATCGTTCGGTGAGACCGACTCACTGTTTATGATCTCCTGGTACATTAACACTGTAATCCTAACTGAAACTAATTGACTCTTTTAATCTAATCGTTCGGTGAGACCGACTCACTGTTTATGATCTCCTGGTACATTAACACTGTAAACCTAACTGAAACTAATTGTCTCTTTTAATGTAATCGTTCGGTGAGACCGACTCACTGTTTATGATCTCCTGGTACATTAACACTGTAATCCTAATTATACATCTCTGAAACTAATTGACTCTTTTAATCTAGATGTTAGTTAATGAGCTTAAATATAAAGCCTTGATTGAAATCCCGGGTGAAGCGAATAGATATGTTATTGTTTCTTGCTCTTCCATACCGTGGAAAGCAAGCAAAGCCTTAAGAAAAAACGTATAATTAGCCAAAATTACAACACATAAGAGATGAGATGGTCTAGTCGTAAGAACGCATGAATCTTGAACGATGATCGTGAGTTCAAGCCCGGGCAAGCACCACTGAATTTTCATGTACTTAATTTGTCATTATAATTCATCTCGTGCTTTACGGTGAAGGAAAACATCGTGAGGAAACCTGCATGTGTCTAATTTCACTGAAATTTTGCCACATGTGTATTCCACCAACCCGCATTGGAGCAGCGTGGTGGAACAAGCTCCATACCTTCTCTTCAAAAAGGGAGAGGAGATCTTAGCCCAGCAGTGGGACATACACAGGCTGTTACTTTACTTTACTACTTTACAACACATAAATTATAATACTTTTTTTTAATTAACAAAAAACATCACTTACGTATCATCGCAGAAGTCTTCCATATCATCAGAGCTGTAGAAGACGTCACTCTCCAAGTCCTCGGAATTGAAATCACCAGCTAAATACATATCGTCCTTTATCCTGACCTTCTCCAACTTATCGATGACATTGTACACTCTATCGGCAAACTTTGTCCCACTTCTCGTTGCATCCTCATCATCATTGGTCGGTTTCCTCTTCGTCTTCTTAAAATCGTCTTCCGATTTCAAATCGTTGACGTTCTTTCCGATTTTCTCGTCACAGACCTTTGGTATCGACGATTGATTATTCAACGGTTCCGGTACTTCTTGTGATGAACTCTGCCATGCTGTTGTTAGGACGTCCTTCGCTGGCGATACTTTGTTCTTCTTCCTTCTGTTCTTCCTGCCCGAGTTCCTTCTGCAGCGTTAAATTTTCAAAAATCCTTCCTAAGTGCTAACCTATTGCGTAAAAGGAACCCGTATGCAAATTTTCATGTCGCAGTAGTTTGGGCTGTGCGTTTATATGCCAGTATGTTATATATTTGTAAATGAAGCTCTTTGGGCTCTTCATTAAATTTAAATTGCACGTGCATTAACTTCGACTTAATACGTCCAAGTATTATCTATTGTGGCAACACTTTGCATTATGTCATGTGTCATTCTATAATTAGAGAAATTCACACTGGCTTAATATAATAAAAAGTTAACGACGTTTTTTTAAAAAAGAAACAATTCAGATTGTAAAAAAATATTTGAAGCAATAGCTTTTAATGTTGTTTCTTTTTACGGGTTAGTAAATAATTATAATTTGTACTCATACTTTGTTTGCAGAAGTAATTTGTGATATGATATAAAAAAGAATAAATTTCGCTTAACAGAGCAACGACTTTAGTTTTTATTTCAATAAATAAACTTATTACATATATACAAAGGTTTGTACATACCCTTGGGTGCGTCTGGGTTCTTCCTGCCGTTCTCTTGATCGTTTTTATGTTTTTTCTTATTATTCTGTCTGTTCGTATTGCCATCTGACGGATCGAAGAGGCTGAAGAACGAGTCCATTTTTGTCTGAAAAATTAGATTACCCATTATTGTTCGAATAATAATAATATCCTGGGACATTATTCACACACGGCCATCTGATCCCAAACTAAGCAGAGCTCGTACTACGGAAATCAGACAACTGACATACTACATATACTACTTTTCTTTTACCCAGACTAGGGACAAACAGACATGTTCATGCACACGAATATCTGTCCTGGTGGGAATCGAACCAACAACCTTCGGCGTGAAAGGTAAGTGTCTACCAACCACGCCAACCGGCCCGTCAATAATGAAATTTAAATATTAAACAAATGGAAGAAATATGTATAATCCGCGCGCGATTAGAATGGTATAAGACATTTTGGAACCAAGACTCGCGTGGATTTTTGCTTTTTATTTGTTATTTTATTGATTTATGGTTAGACAATTATTTTAGAATGTCTTACTTATACTTTTAGATTTAGTTATGTTTATTAAGCTTATTTTTGTTTTGCTTTTAGAATACTAGTTAACACTCGCAGTTTCGCACGCGTTTTATAGGAGGGTGGTTAAGCCGTGAAAGCGTAACAGACATACAGTTACTTTCGCATTTATAATATTAAGTATAGATGATATTTTTGTTCAGAACTTCATTGCTTACGTTTCAACAATACAACAACAACCGAAGGGAGTCCAAGCGCTTGACCAACGGCTTTACGTGCTTTCCGAGGCACGGGTATGAACACACATCTAACATCCAAACTCCGAGCTGCTATTGAGAATTTTCAAAAGAATAACCCAATAACTTTCTATCAGCCCCGCCCGGGGATTGAACTGAGGACCTCGAGATCAGCGGCCTTATATATCGCTTCTAGACCAACAGGGTCAAAAGAATCCTTACTAATATTACGAATGTGAAAGTGTGTTTGTTTCTTTGTTACGCTTTTACGTTTTAACTTCTCGACCGATTATCATGACCGAAAAAATGTTGACATTGTAACAGAAAAGGACAAAGGACATACATCTGTCTCAGTCCCTCAAACATGGGTCAAGCTGCGGGCGAAAACTATTATTAAATAAATATAAAGGAGTTTTACAGTTTTAATCTAACCGTTCGGTGAGCCCGACACACTGTTTATGATCTCCTGGTACATTAACACTGTAATCCTAACTGAAACTAATAGACTCTTTTAATCTATAATTGAATTATAATAATAATGTCCTCCAGACCGATTTCGGCTACGGCGGCCAATCTCAAGATTGATTAGCCAAATACGCAGGAGATATTATAGTGCACAAGTGTGTGCGCAAACACAGGTGCACTCCCTATTCCCTAACTCTCATAATCCGATGGGACGGCAATCCGATACGACCGGAAAGAGTTCAGGCGCAGGACCATCAGCTTTAAGTGCTTTCCGAGGCACGGGAGTGTACACATTTCCAACTTCCAGACTCCGGGCTGCTACTCAGAATTTTCTGACAGACAAACCCAATAGCTTTTTTTATTTGCCCGACCTGGGAATTGACCCGGAGGGGGTCTGCCTTACATCAAGCCACTAGACCAACGAGGCAGTCATAATTATACGAGGACTTTGAAGAGAATAGATTAGCATCTCAACCACCCCATTTACCATTTCCCTTATAATAAATTATTTTTTATTGGACAGAGAGTGTCTGACCAGAGACAAATATTAACCATCTACTTGATACTCAAATATCAATATTTGCAAAGAAGATGCTCTGAACATAATGAAGATAGTAGAAAGCGGCACCAGCACCAAGTTGTACTACTACTATAACAATAAAAAATCCAAATACAGTGCAGACTGGCGACATCTAGTGTCTACTACATGTAACATTATGACAAGATTAGACATTATGGTAAGTTCGTGCGACATTATGGTTGCTGCGGAGACTCGCGCCTCACCTGCCCCTGCGCGAGGAGCAGTTCGGATTACGCAGCGACCACTCAACGACGCTCCAGCTGGCGAGAGTTCTTAGCCACTTAGCCAGTGAGCGAAACAAAAGGCATCCCACCGTCGGGGTCTTTCTCGACATTGAGAAGGCCTTCGACCGGGTGTGGCATGCCGGACTCCTGGTTAAGCTCTTGAACACCTCGGCGCCTCTCGCGTATGTGCGAGTAGTGGCGTCGTTTTTGGAAGGCCGAAGCTTCTATGTCTCGGTGGAAGGCGCGGATTCTCAGCCGCGCCCCATTCGAGCCGGAGTACCCCAGGGTAGCTGCCTGTCACCGCGTCTATACGCGGTGTACACGGACGACATCCCTACCCTTCGCGACCATCTGCGAGAGGGTGAAGAGGATGTGATGCTGGCCCTGTACGCGGACGACAGCGCATTCTTTTCGTCGTCCTACCACCAGATCGTCGCCATAAACAGGATGCAACGTGTGTTGGATCTGATACCGGATTGGCTAGACAAGTGGAGGATGGCTGTCAACGTTGGTAAGACGGCCGCTCTGCTTGTCGGTGCTGATAAGCCGACGCGTCGGCTCACCTTCCGAGACCAGGACGTGGGATGGCAGACCTCAGTCTGCTACTTGGGGTGTTTTATTCAAAGCATAATTAAATAAAAAGATTAATTTAGTCTAATAACACCCTAAAATTTTCATAAATCGATGACACGAAGCTAACGTTTATTAAAACTGGCCGTTTCTCTGACAATAATAAAAAATTAAAGAAACACACGTTTCTAATTAATAATCTAAGCGAACTGCCACAGATAATACACAACTAATTATTTAACACCATCATTTCATCGCTTACCATTACTTTATCAAATTAAATTAATTCGGATTAATTGATACTTTGAGGCAAAGAGATCTAATAAAATACGTGTTTAAAATTTATGTAATAAGGACTATTTTTGTATAAACAATAAGATATGTAAGAAAATTTTAAAGTCGTTAAGAAGAAGATAAAAGTTAAAATGAATCTTAGTGGAATATATATAAAATACAAATTTGATGATAAATATAGAGTAAATGTAAAAAATACACTTATAAATATACATTTTTTTAGTAGGATTACTTTTTAGGTATTTTTAGTTCATACAAATTATAAATTAAAATATTTACTTACAATTGTTTTTACAGATGAAAAACGAAACAGCAAATTATTTAATTAATTTTGTTCCCATAAATATTTCTGAATTTCAAAATGGTGTCACTTAAAAATGTCTTACGTTTGTGTTACATAAATACGTATATTTAACTTAAAATAGCAAGTTATATCAGCTTACAGGAACTAGAAAAATCATTTAGATTTAATGTACAAAATTTAAATACTTCGACAAAAGATATGTATACAACAATACAATAATATGAATCGCGCCAAAATTTAAATTTAAAATGGCGTCATGATTATGTTTAAAAATATTTAATATTTTAATAAATTTAAATAACACAATACGAATTTGAAAATGGGGTCTTTTCAAAATAACAGAATATGACATAACAGAGCATTTTTTAATATTCTTGAGGATGGTTATCACACAAATGCTATTTCTGATGTTAGGTCTGCTATTCTTTTAATATTTATTGTTATTTAGCTTAGCGGTATTTTTTTCCATTCATGTTGCCGCAGAGTCTTAAACACAGGCCATTCCTTATATATTCAAAATGGCGCCTAATAAGAATAAAATATAATTTTCAAGCAGTGATGAATCGCTTGAATTTTGTAAAAATTTACCAAAATAGTAATATATAATTTTGTTTTGGTACATATTCAAATTTAGTATTGCATAAGTTAGGTAATAGACGAAATTTCATTTATATTTATAACTGATCAGAATATGATTGACGGGAATAGTTCGTGCTTATAATGCCTGAAGTTCTCAAAAAAATATGACCGAGTTATTACAACTTATACCTAAATACCTGGATGTTTATTTTTTAATTTATATATAATTAACATTATTTTATGCTGCAATTTTTTTTAATTTGTTATGTGTAATATAATAATCAGGTTAGTAAAGGTTTGAATACGTTTTTTTAGACCAAAAACGTAAATGATACTAATTATCTTTGTTAAAAAAAAATCTTATTGCGCCCTTATATTGAAAATATTTATCCCATACTTATCAATCATTAATTGCTATTATTAAATTATGTTTAATATTATTGTAGTTTAATTAATATCGATACCACAGATAGCTATAAAAATATTAATTAATACAAATCATAAAAATTCAATGTCATATCGTCTAAAGTAAAATCGGCATTAAATAATCCGATCATTGATAGTTAGATATCGTAATGTTATATAAATATGTATCATTAACTTAAAATTGCAATTTATAAACAAGAACTTGATATATCATTTAATGTACAAAGTTTAAATACAAAAATATGAAAGCTAATTTTGGTTTACCTCTTGAGGAAGTGATTATATTAATGGCGCCAAAATTGTAATTCAAAATGGCGTCATGACGTTTGTGTTTTTAAAATGCTAAGCATGTTTTTTTTTTAAATAAATACAAAAATTATTTTACCGTACAACATTATTGTTTTAAATTTATAATCAATTTTTATTGGAGTCTTACATATCAGCGCGGCTTAATGCAAAAGTAACATCGGCATTGTAAGAGCTACCATTAACAAAAAAAAAAAAAAAATACAAACCTAAAGATTTGTTCCTTGGGGCGTGATTATCATTTTAAAAACAGTTACGTTATATATGTATGCATATAAATATGTTATTTCATTTAAATAGAAAATAACTAGTGTATTAAAGCCACAAGAGTAGACAAAGGCAAATTAACAACCGACATTGAATTGGCGCGATATCATTGGTCGAGATTTTGAGTTATCTGTGATATTCATTATGGATTTGCGAAAAAATTGCGTTTTATTCGAGAAAGTAGTTAAGCTGAGCTATTAGCGACTATCACGGGATATGGAAATATAAAGTTAGTTTATATTTACTCCTACGATTGGAATATACTAAATATACATTTCAACTAATTGTAAAAGGTGTATTAAATACAATATTAACACGTACATAGTGCTATTTTGATTTTAAATAAGAATATTTAATTTAAATCTCAGTTTATTTGAAATTTCAAGTCAACTAACTTCTAAATAAGTTATTATTGTAACAATTTAACATACGATAAGATTATCATAGTCCTGTCACCGTGGCGTCACGGAAGGGTAGATAGGCAAACATGGTATAACTAAGAATTTAATGTTTTTGAATGTACATATTTTCAAATATAAAGACTTATAACCTTTTACTGTTGCGATTTCTGTTTCTCCTTTTTAATTTCAAATGAAATTTTGGTGGTAATTCTCCACCGCGTCATTGGCGTTTTAAGAAATATTAACCATCATTTATATTGTCAATGTGCCACCAACATTGGGAACCAAGATGTAATATCCATTGTGTATGTACGTTATTCCATAAATCTAGTCATATAATTATTTAATATTAACTAGAAATTGGATGTATTATATTTTATAGACGTTTTGCATGTATGTTTTATACGTAATATAAACTCTGACACTGATTAATTAACTGACTGAATAAAAATGAGTTATGAGTGAAAATTTGCTCGATCACATATGATGGTTTATTAAAAATTTGTCCTCTAGTGTTAAATATATGAAAGTTTATATGGATGGTCCACATTTTTTTATACAGTGTTGCCAACTTGGGGGTTTTCCCCCTAAATAGGGCTATGTCAGATGAAATCAAATAGGATATTTTCAGGTCAGACATTTTTTAGGAGGAACATTTTTTTAAAGAAATTCTCTCCGGGGATTAACTCTTCAGCTTCATTTAATTGAGTATATTTCAAGTTTACTAATGCTACTTGCAGTACTTGATTTGCTTTTTTTTAACATCATATTATAAATGTATTTTGTATTTGTTTCAATTCATCCGTCAGGAGGATGCTTCTAAGAGGTTGGCAACACTGTTTATGTAACATAAAAATACCATCATCGTTTGTCGTTTTTTGTAATTTAATCCGCAAGGCGAAACGCCTCCCACGCAATCATGAAGTGAACACGACAAGAAAACTGGTTACAGATACAATCATTATATTTAATTTATCTAGAATATTCTAGAGAGATCTCGAATTTTACATTGGAGCCGTGTTCTATAGAGTTCATGGTATGTACGGGAAGGTTTGCGTGACCCGGCCGATGGCTCTGTAACAAAACAATTTCGTTAATATATAAAAATGGCTGTTTGTGTATCTACAGTAACAGTAACAGCCTGTTAATGTCCCACTGCTGGGATAAGGCCTCCTCTCCCTTTTAAGGAGAACCTTCTCCTTTGTGTATCTGTTTGTGATTAATAGAGTTCGGACCGTTTGAATCACCATCATAGTTGAAATTTAGATGTATGTCTCATGGATGATTTTATAATATCCACTTCGTTGTAACGCCGCTAGATGGCGCTGTACCATATTAACAGCCACCTACCGGGTTTTGCTAGTAAAGTACAAAAGTGTCTGTTGGTCGAAGATATTTCTTCTTAAAAACAAAACTTATTCCAACATGATTCAAAACAGTTACAGTATATAAATGTCCCACAGCTGGGCTAAAACCTCTCCTTCTCAGGAGAAGGTTTGAGCTTATTCCACAACCTGCTTTGATGCATGGATTTCCTTCACCGAACACTTATAAATTAAATATGTGAAAGTCAGTGGAGCTAGCGATCTCGGATACCA
The DNA here is from genome assembly GCF_905147045.1 of Nymphalis io. NCBI lineage: Eukaryota > Metazoa > Arthropoda > Insecta > Lepidoptera > Nymphalidae > Nymphalis > Nymphalis io. Next base: position 738,711 of record NC_065917.1, on the reverse strand, counting down.
ACACTGAGCTGACGATATACTTTATTGGCTCAACAATTCAACTGTAATTAGAAGTTATCGTTGGGTTCGTTGAGCGGTACCTGGTCCCCAGTCCCGCCGTGAACAGCAGCCGGCGGCCCCGCACGAGGTACTCCGGACAGCGGGCGAACCTGAACAGCACGGAGGCCCCTTCGCCCGCCCTCAGCACGTTGTTCGGAGACATTATACCCTAAAGCGAAAAATATATCCGTGGTCAGCGATGAGATGAGCAACCCGATGGTAAGTGGTCACCACCGCCTATAGACATTGACACCGAAATAAATATTAACCATCGCTTACATCAACAATGCGTCACCAACCTTGGGAACTAAGATGTTATGTCCCTCGTGCCTGTAGTTACACTGTTTTACTCACCAACAACAATGCTATTGCTGTTTGGCGGCAGAATATATTATAAGTGTGTGTGGTAGCTGGTGGTAAGGGCATTGTGCAAACCTGCCTGGGTAGGTACCACCCACTCATCAGATATTCTACCGCTAAACAGGAATATAACATAAAAAAATAAATATCATTATCATACTTAAGTATTTTACGCAACACCACAAATTATACCAAAATTAAACTATTTAATTCCATTCCGCAAAGTGAGTTTGATGTATGTATTCGTTACCTCGATAATGGCCGTCTGACGCACGTTCCCGACATGCACAGAGCACTGGAACCCTGGGTAGATGGCCGTGGAGTGTCTCAGGACATGCACGGATGCCTGTTACATTCAATCAAATTTAATTCATGACCGCATTACATATTATATTGCACAGTCTGTGCTAATATTGCTAGCATATAAAAAAAACAGCCAAGATGATTCAGGCACCACTGAATTTTCATGTACTTAATTTGTGATTATAATTCATCTCGTACTTTACGATGAAGGAAAACATCGTGAGGAAACCTGCATGTGTCTAATTTCACTGAAATTCTGCCACTTGTGTATTTACCAAACCGCACTGGAGCAGCGTGGTGGAATAAGCTCCAAACCTTCTCCTCAAAAAAGGGAGAGGAGGCCTTTAGCCCAGCAGTAGGACATTCACGTGCTGTTACGGTTAAAAAAACACACACACACACAATGTGCTGTGCAAACATATACAAGTCTATAGTCGATTCCAATAGCAAGTAGAGTATATAAGCAACTTTGACCTTGAAATTTGGTCGAAATCTTAATAATCTGTGGTATTGACTATGGATTCGCGAAAAATTTAGCCTTTTGGTTATCTGTGAAGTTGTTATCGGAACTTTGTAAGTAAAACTAAAGTGTATATAAGTGGTTAAGTGTAACAGTGTCGTGTTATATATAGAGATATATTGATCGAGAAGTGTTTGTGGTGTACAATACAGCAGAGCTGGTAGCGAATCGCGTGGAATCACATATCTAAGGTTTGCTAATCTTTTAAAAACGAGTAGAGTTTTCTGCTCACCTGAAAGTATATACAGCGTCTAGAATCGTTTGGGTCTTCGAGGAATACCAGGTCGTCACACACGCACTTTTCCTGCGTGTCGCTCGACACGTGCGCGTCGCTGTACTTGCTCCCGTCGTCCGACACGTACACGTTCGTGCACTTCGTGTCCGATGTCTTCGTGAGGCTGTTCTTCACGTTGGCGATGTCCTGGAGGATATTTTTGTTCTGTCTCCTCGCGTTCTTTCGATTCTTCTCCGAAGCTTGCGACGAGTGGACTAGTTCTGATATCTGTAACAATGAATTTTGAAAATAAAAAAATATATCACTTTTTTAATTTCGTATAGGTACGCTGGCAAATGACCACCTTATGGTAAGTGGTCGTCACTACCCATAGACTTTGTCACAGTCTATTAACTACCCCTAACATCGTAATGCGCTATCAACCTTGGGAACTAAGATATTAAGTCTCTTGTGCCTATTGTTACACTGTCTAACTCATCTTTCAAACTAGCACACAATAATACTAAGTATTGCCATGGCGGTAGAAATGTTATTCAAAAAAGCCTTTTTAAATCGTTTATATAATATAATTTTAAATATAAAGCTACAACCAGTATGGCTACTCTGTAAGAACATTCTATCACTCATCATCATCATGTCAACATTTCACCGGAGAGTGATGAATCTAAAATTCTAGAATAGCACTACTGGCCGCGTATATATATTCTGTCTTAAATAAATGTAAGTTTTTATTTAGTAATAAGGTTTGTATTAGCGACCCACCTGTCGTCCTCTGCAAGTCCCGGGCGGTCAGCCTCCGAAGGTGGGCCGCTCGTGTCCCGCGGCGTAGCCCCCCGGCCGCGCTAGCAGCACCATGCCCTGCCGCGGTCTCGGCGGGAAGCGACCCAGGCCCAGCGACGCCGACTGTCCCGCGCGCACGCTGCCGCACGGGACGCGGTTGCGGTATATCGTGAGCACGGATATCTCCGTGAACTCGCCGGACTCCAGAGGTCCTGCGGGGGGGGGGGGGGGGTGTTAAATATACGTCGCTCTATTCATCTCACAACTAACAGGGAGCAACGCACCTATGATAATTTCGTCACCCTCGTAGAGTCGCCCTCGCGCGAGCAGTCCCCCCACGACGGGCCCCGTCGAGTCCCCTACGTGGAAAATTTCGTCTATTTGAAACTCGCACGCCTCCTGTAAAGTGACATAAATTATAACATTTATAATTTAATAAAAAGGATACTAGTCAACTGCGCAACATATGGTTCACTCACGTCCTGCGGCACCAGCGCCAGCAGGCACGCGTGCAGCGCGTTGAGGCCGGCGCCGCGCACGCAGCTCACCGGGAACACGGCCACCCTGCCGGCCGACACTACTGTGATTTGCGTTCAACTATATATATGTATCTGATCTGAAACTAAGCAGAGCTTGTACTATGGCAACCAGACAACTGATATACTATTGTATAGACAATTACACACAGACTCAGGAAAAACAGACATGTTAATGCACACAATTGTCTGTCCTGAGTGGGAACCGAACCCACAACCTTTGGCGTGAAAGGCAAGTATCTAGCAAGGGTGGTTGGCGTATCTATAGACAATACTATTACCATTACCAATAGTATGGAACTCATTTTAAGGTCATACATAAGAGTTCACCCAGAAACACTTCGGGTTAAATAAAGGCTTGTGAAGCTACTCACTCCTCATCCTTTTTGATTTCCTCGTCTAGATTGTCTATGGTGTCCAGTATCGACTTTTGCGGCGCAACGCAGTTCCTTGCCATATTCTCGTCAGTTATTAACAGCGGTTTCTGTAATAATACCAATATATACCATTACTTTAAATTTAAATAAATCTATAAATTATACAGCATCCCTGATTTATCATCTCGTGCTCCTTGAAGAACATCGCGAGGAAACCTGCATGTTTCCAATTACAATATATACTACTATTATAAATGGGAAAGTAAATATATCTGTTTGTCTGTTAAACTTTCCCCCCCCCCGGCTTCTCTTTATGTTATATGTGTGCAATTGGGCCACCTGATGGTAAGTGGTCACCATCACCCATAAGCATTGATGTAAGAAATAATAACCTAGTTTATAAGCTAGTCTTTATAGATGCTATTTAAAATAAAATCACTGACCTTATTAGCGGGTTCCAACAATTGAGCCAGCCTCGCTACAACAGCGTTGATGTTGCTAACCAGTTCACACTTGTTGATGACTGCGAAGAACGGCATGTCCAAAGCCAGCAGAAGACCGATGTGTTCTTCTGTGATGCGAGTTATACTGGCTGTTGCCGAAATCTAGAAATAAAAAAAAAACTTTATAGTATAAGTTGATAATATGACTACAGTGCCATCTATAATATTATCTTGTAGCTGAATTAAAAAACTTACAGCCACTGGGTCGCTGTGACCCTGGCCCCTCGGGCCAAAAATTAAAGACACGACAGGTTAGGGGGCAACCCCGCGGCCCGTACCCAGACTGGCCTAGGCCAGTTAGGAGGAACCAACTCTCTCTCTTAAAAAACTTTCATTAATAAGACGTATTGCTCGATAAGGGTTTATAAATGTGATAAAAAATTGTGTTTAAACTCTTACATAGTTTAATTGTCGCAAAAGAGTTTAGTTTTTTGCCGATTATTTTTAGTAGGATAAGATATTTATTCAATAAAATGAAAATTAACTTATGGTTTGATATGTCAGGACTCCAAAAAAATTCTTACCTAATAATAATTTGAAAACACGTTATCAGGGCTATAGAAAAAGACTTAGGATACCTAAAATCTGAGCCCCCCCCACACTTATGGGAACTAGTAATAAATAAACATACTTACAACGAGCATGGCGTAGTGCGGGGAGTAACCCGTGAGCCCGTGGAGCGAGGTGCGTTGGTACTTGCTGTGGCCCGCCAGGTCCAGGAAAGACACCAGCTTGGCGCTCCTCTCTCCGATGCGCTCCGCTGTCATCAGCTCGGAACAACCGTAGTTGACGACATTACCCTGATTATATGAATGTAATACATAATATGACTTTCATTTTAGGTATAAGTAATACCGGGTAGTGTTGCATGTCGATAGTCCATTATCGATAAAATCGATAGTTTTGGACTATCGATAATCAATGATTTTTCGATAGTATTGACGTATTGATTTTTTGATGAGCCGGTTGGCGTGGTTGGTAGTTACTTGCCTTTCATGCCAAAGGTCGTGGGTTCGATTCCCACCCAGGACAGATATTTGTGTGCATGAACATGTCTATTTGTCCTGAGTCTGGGTGTAATTATCTATATAAGTATGTATTTACAAAAGAAAAGTAGTATATGTAGTATATCAGTTGTCTGGTTTCCATAACACAAGCTCTGCTTAATTTGGGATCAGATAACCGTGTGTGAATAATGTCCAATATTATTATTATTTCTATTTAACTTTTAAAGTTTCTCTTCTTTCGAAGAGTTTAAACCGAAAACGCGGGCTGCAGCCAAGCGTTAAGGAGTGTTGCTTATATTAAAAACGTTGATGATAAAGTGGATGATGATATAAACTTTCGGGTGATACGGCAGGTGTTAAGGCTTAATTATGGCTTTTTGAAGTATATGGAGGATATACGCTGGCATTTGTAAGGTGTTCAGACTTTGTGTCAAGGATTTTGGCACGATACCTTTGGATGATAGGACTATTGGGACTATGTGTACTATTTGTGCTTTCCATTGCGTTTTAATTTCTATGGCGAGATATTGATATTTACTTAACTTTTCAGATATTGTGGTTTGTATGTTATGTGAATTAGGAACGGCTATATCGATAAGATAAACGATTCTATTGATTTTATCATGAACGGTAATATCTGGTCTATTATAACAGATAGTTTTGTCAGTTATTATTGTTCTATCCCAGTAGATTTTGTGGTTTCTAGTGTCTAATACACTTTCCGGTTTATATTTGTAATATGGATTCATTTCTGTTATAAGTTTATATTTGTATGCTAAATGTTGGTGTATGATTGCAGCCACTTGATCATGTCGATGCTTATAATCGGTCTGTGCGAGAGATTTGCAAGCCCCCGTTATGTGCTGAATAGTTTCAGAGGCTGCGTTACATTGTCTACATAAGTCAGTAGGTTGATTATTATCCTTCATTATGTACTTCCTATAGTTACGAGTTTCTATTATTTGGTCTTGAATGGCGAGCATAAAACCTTCGGTCTCAGGGAACAGTTCACCTCGTTTGAGCCATTCGTTCGACTTCTCTTTGTCGACGTGGGGTTGGTTCAAATAGGCTCGGTGCCTCCCATGCATTGTTTTTTCAGCCCATGCCAACATTTGTTGTTGTGTACTTATGATATGTTCGTTTACTTGAGTGTTTTTGTCATGTAGGTTTAATGGTGTAAGCTTTTTGTCTATTTCTGTTGCGTGTCTATGTAGAGGTGAGTATTCGGATTTATCATGGAAGTATGGTCTGAGTGAGAGTATCTGCTTATTGTGTAAATTGTGTATGTCTATTAATCCCCTTCCTCCTTCTTTGCGTGGTAGTGTGAGCCTTTGAATACAAGATTTTGGATGATGTTTCCTATATTTAGTGAAGTGAGTGTTTATAGTACGTTGCAATTTTTTTATGTCACTTTTTGACCATTGTATTATTCCGAAAGAGTACGTAAGTAAGGGTATGGCAAATGTGTTAATAGCTTTTATTGTGTTTTTAGAGTTAAGGTGTGTCTTTAATACGAGATTTAATCGGTGCGAGAATTTTGTAAGCAGTTCTTGTTTTGTCGTAGTTTGTAGTATTTGCCTAGATTGTTTAAAACCAAGGTATTTATATGTGCTTTGTTCATCCATTGGTTCAATTTGTTCACCAGTTTCGAGTGTGTAGCTATTATTAAGGATTTTTCCTTTCGAGATTGACAGAATTTTGCACTTGTCGACACCGAATTTCATATGAATATCTTTGGAGAACTGTTCCGTAATGCTTGCTAACTCAAGCAGCGTGTTTTTGTCAGTGGAGTAAAGTTTTATATCGTCCATGTACATGAAGTGTGATAAGTTATATTGGGTGTTATTACCGTAAAGTGTGAATCCTGTATTGGTTTTATTTAACAAGAGTGAAAGAGGATTTAAGGCCAAGCAAAACCAGAGGGGGCTCAGAGCGTCTCCTTGAAAAACTCCTCGTTGGATACGAATTGGTTCAGTAGTTAGAGATTTCATGGACGATTGTTTTATTTTTAATACAGTTTGCCAGTTTTGCATAGAATTTTGAAGAAATGATATGAGGGTTGGGTTTATTTTATACAATTTTAAGACATACAATTACCAGCTATGCGGGACTCTATTATATAGCAAAAGAGTTTAGTTTTTTGCCGATTATTTTTAGTAGGATCTACAGTTTGAGCCGGTGTTAGGTTTATATATTGTTACCTGAATAAATTATTTTGATTTTGAGCTGTTTGTGAAAATGTATTAAAAAGATAAGATATTTATTCAATAAAATGAAAATTAACTTTTGGTTTGATATGTCAGAACTCCAAAAAAATCCTTACCTAATAATAATTTGAAAACACGTTATCAGGGCTATAGAAAAAGACTTAGGATACCTAAAATCTGACCCCCCCCCCCCTCACACTTATGGGAACTAGTAATAAATAAACATACTTACAACGAGCATGGCGTAGTGCGGGGAGTAACCCGTGAGCCCGTGGAGCGTGGTGCGTTGGTACTTGCTGTGGCCCGCCAGGTCCAGGAAAGACACCAGCTTGGCGCTCCTCTCTCCGATGCGCTCCGCTGTCATCAGCTCGGAACAACCGTAGTTGACGACATTACCCTGATTATATGAATGTAATACATTATATGACTTTCATTTTAGGTATAAGAATACCGGGTAGTGTTGCATGTCGATAGTCCATTATCGATAAAATCGATAGTTTTGGACTATCGATTATCAATGATTTTTCGATAGTATTGACGTTTTGCCTTAAATGTCTTGTGGATGATGTAATGAAAGGCAATTGAGTATAGATATATGTATTGTAATATAATTTACAATATTTAATTGTTACGACGATATTACAGTGCGATGTTAGAATGGCGACTGGCGACAGAACATATAATAATGTATTAATTGACAATGTAGCATATCGAACATCGACTTGTTTCTAGGTGCTATTATGGACAGTGATTTTTGCTTACATTAATAAAAGTTAATACGTAGGCACAACGTATCGATTTTTTGACGAGCCGGTAGGCGTGGTTGGTAGTTACTTGCCTTTCATGCCAAAGGTCGTGGGTTCGATTCCCACCCAGGACAGACATTTGTGTGCATGAACATGTCTGTTTGTCCTGAGTCTGGGTGTAATTATTTATATAAGTAGTAAGTTGAACGTGCCGATGCTGTATCATCTAAGCAGGCGGCATATCGCAAGTGGATCAACGGCTGTATTAGCGGGGCATCTAACATTGACTCACTGAAAGCAAACTATAATAAAAATTCCAAGTCCTGTAGAAAGGCATACACGAGAGCGGATGCACAGCGCATTGTACAGATTGGTCATGACCTTGTTTCGCATCCTAGGGGCTCCCGTAGCTTCTGGCGTCTGACCAAGTCTGTGCAAAACAATTTCTGCCAACCTTCGCTGCCACCGCTCAGAAATCCGGACGGATCGCTAGCTCACAGTCCGCAAGAGCAAGCTGATCTCCTGGCTAAACTCTTTGCCGACAATTCCGTCATCGATGATTTTAGTGCACTGCCACCTACAATACCTGCATGTGGCCATACGATGCCTGACATTAAAATCAGGCAACGTGATGTGCTTGCGGAGCTGCAATCACTTGATGTACGGAAAGCTAGCGGTCCCGATGGAATACCAGCCATAGTACTGAAGAAGTGCGCAGCGGAGCTGTCTCCTGTGTTAACGCGCCTGTTCCAACTTTCTCTCTCTTCGGGAAGTGTGCCGGAGGCTTGGAGAAGAGCTAATGTGCAAGCGGTTCCCAAAAAAGGGAATCGGTTTGACCCGGCAAATTATCGGCCAATAGCTATCACCTCAGTACTTTGTAAGGTGATGGAACGGATTTTAAACAACCAACTGATCCATTACCTAGAAGATCACTGTCTGATTAATGATCGTCAGTACGGGTTTCGACCAAAACGGTCCACAGGTGATCTTCTAGCGTACGTAACTGGTGGTAGGGCTTTGTGCAAGCTCGTCTGGGTAGGTACCACCCACTCATTAGATATTCTACCGCAAAACAGCAATACTTGATATTGTTGTGTTCCGGTTTGAAGGGTGAGTGAGCCAGTGTAATTACAGGCACAAGGGACATAAAATCTTAGTTCCCAAGGTTGGTGGCGCATTGGATATGTAAGCGATGGTTGACATTTCTTACAATGCCAATGTCTAAGAGCGTTGGTGACCACTTACCATCAGGTGGCCCATATGCTCGTCCGCCTTCCTTTTCTATAAAAAAAAAAAAAAAGTAACACACCTCTGGGGTGAAGCTATCGACAAGCATGGAGAATCGTTGGCTGTCAGCCTCGATATCTCCAAGGCTTTCGACAGGGTCTGGCACAGAAGTCTTCTCTCCAAGCTACCGGCATATGGTCTGCCTGCTCAGCTATGCACCTGGATTGCCAGCTTCCTACACAAGCGTAGCCTTCGTGTTTTAGTAGATGGTTGCGCTTCACAATTCTATGTAGTGAATGCTGGGGTCCCCCAGGGATCTGTGCTATCTCCCACACTCTTTCTTTTGCATATCAATGATATGCTCTCCTTTGGGAACATACATTGCTATGCAGATGATAGTACAGTGCATGGTGGATACCACGGACGCGCAGTGGCTGGGCGGGCGGAAACTGAGGAGAGGCGGGAGAATCTTGTCATTTAACTCGATAGGACGTTAGAGCTCATCGCCAAATGGGGCTCTGATAATCTTGTTGAGTTTAATGCCAAGAAAACACAGGTATGCGCTCTCACGGCGAAAAAGTCAACATTTTCCCCTCTTCCCTCCTTCTGTGGTACTCCGCTGGTGATGCAAAGCAAAATCGCCATGCTGGGGATTGACGTTCGCTGCGACCTTAGTCCAAGGGATTACATCGAGGCTGTTATAAAAACAGCTTCACGGAAACTCTGAGTTCTGAACAAGGTGCGGCGCTTTTTCACGCCACAACAACTGTGCCTGCTGTACAAAACACAGGTACGGTCTTGCGTGGAATATTGCTCGCACCTTTGGGATGGCTCCGCTAAGTACCTACTTGAGGCCTTGGACCGGTTGCAGCGACGTGCCGTACGCATTATTGGCGACGTAAAGGTCACAAACACCCTTGAACCTTTACAATTGCGTCGTGAGATAGCAGCAATGAGCGCTTTCTATCGACTGTATCACGGCGAGTGCTCTGAGGAATTATTCTCTCTAATTCCTGCTTCCCCCTTCCTTCTTAAGTCCACGCGAGCTGGTTCTCGATGTCACCGCCTAACTGTGACATCAATTCCATCACGAACTAAGAAATTTGGCAACTCCTTTCTTCGTCGCACTTCCAAAAAATGGAATTCCTTACCAGCTCACGTGTTCCCCTCCTCTTACAACCCGGGTTCCTTCAAACGAGGCGTGAAGAGGCATCTTGCGGGCCGGCAAGGCGAAGGCGGCTAGTGCAGAACGTTTTTCCCGTCTGTACTGGCCGTCGTCGCGTTTGGACTCTACTACCACTTACCATCAGGTGGAGTAGAGTCATTTGCCCTCCCGGCGAATATAAAAAAAAAAAAAAAAGACCCGCAGCTCGACGCTCTGCTGCGTGTCCGCCAGCTGCGAACCGAGTACGTACTGTAGCGTAGACAGGTTTAGACAGAGATAGAATTATCAAATCTTTTGACCCTTATCGTGTAACCAGTGTTGGTGTAACAAACTTGACAGTTGGTGCGTTCATTGTGTTTTATGTTCAATTTTCGCTTATATTTATGTTAGAAAACGATTCTAATCCAGTGTAAAGGCCGAGAAACAATCCTTATATCATATCGATGGTTATACAATGGTGCAGTGTCGTATTATTTCATGTTAAAGCGACAGCAAGAAGAAAATTGCCGGCGTGTGTTTTCACGCGTAAGTACAACTATTTTGTCTCAAAATATAGTTTCTCAGTAATGTTTATTTATGCCATAGCATGACGGAACCTTATATCGCATTAAAATCCTAAAGATAATATGATTTTCCAGTTTTTATTATTCATAACAAAAACAATAGTCAAAATTAGCATATTTTTAAAACCTTCGTGATTTAATAAAATATTTCGAACAAGGAAAATGTTTTCCTAATAAAGTGTTTGTTTTATATCAATTAATAACCGTTGTGTGATATCAAAGGTATTTTTTTTATAGAATAGGAAAGCGGACGAGCATATGGCCCACCTGATGGTAAGTGGTCACTAACGCCCATAGACATAGGCATTGTAAGAAATGTTAACCATCGCTTACATCGCAAATGCGCTACCAACCTTGGGAACTGAGACGTTATGTCTCTTGTGCCTGTAATTATACTGTCTCACCCACCCTTCAAACCGGAACACAACAATACCAAGTACTGCTGTTTTGCGGTAGAATATCTGATGAGTGGGTGATACCTACCCAGTTAGCTACCTAAGTTATATATAATGTTATATATTTAATATTATTTATTATTCACTTGCGTCACCAGGTGCTGGAAGCGTTGCTCGCACGGCGAGACCAGCTGCAGTTTGTACTCGACGTTCCCGAAACGAGGCTTCGGGGGTAGACTCCCGTAGCACTGGTCGCCGGAATCGTCGGCGTCGGATGTTCTGAGGGTCAAATCGAATATATTTAACATTGATCTTATTTCGATTAATGCCATCCGCGTTCGGTGAGACCGACTCACTGTTTATGATCTCCTGGTACATTAACACTGTAATCCTAACTGGAACTAATTGACTCTTTTAATCTCATCGTTCGGTGAGACCGACTCACTGTTTATGATCTCCTGGTACATTAACACTGTAATCCTAACTGAAACTAATTGACTCTTTTAATCTAATCGTTCGGTGAGACCGTCTCACTGTTTATGTTCTCCTGGTACATTAACAACGTAATCCTAATTCTAAATCTTTGAAACTAATAATAATAACATCCTGGGACATTTTTCACACACGGCCATCTGATCCCAAATTAAGCTTGTACAAAACTCGTGCTATGGAAACCTGACAACTGATATACTACATATATGTATATATATGTATATATATGTAGAATATCAGTTGTAGTTGTATATATAATTAATTATTATAATTATAATTAATTAATAAATGTCAATATACATTAAATGATATATCCAGTTCCTGTTTATAAATTGCAATTTTAAGTTAATGATACATATTTATATAACATTACGATATTTATTTATCAATGATCGGATTATTTAATGCCGATTTTACTTTAGACGATATGACATTGAATTTTTATGATTTGTATTAATTAATATTTTTATAGCTATCTGTGGTATCGGTATTAATTAAACTACAATAATATTAAACATAATTTAATAAAAGCAATTAATGGTTGATAAGTATGGGATAAATCGTTTTTCAATATAAGGGCGCAATAAGATTTTTTTTAAACAAAGATAATTAGTATCATTTACGTTTTTGGTCTAAGAAAACGTGTCGCGTTAAAAGTTATTTTTTTAAATAAAAAAACATATTCAAACCTTTACTAACCTGATTATTATATTACACATAACAAATTAAAAAAAATTGCAGCATAAAATAATGTTAATTATATATAAATTAAAAAATAAACATCCAGGTATTTAGGTATAAGTTGTAATAACTCGGTCATATTTTTTTGAGAACTTCAGGCATTATAAGCACGAACTATTCCCGTCAATCATATTCTGATCAGTTATAAATATAAATGAAATTTCGTCTATTACCTAACTTATGCAATACTAAATTTGAATATGTACCAAAACAAAATTATATATTACTATTTTGGTAAATTTTTACAAAATTCAAGCGATTTATCACTGCTTGAAAATTATATTTTATTCTTATTAGGCGCCATTTTGAATATATAAGGAATGGCCTGTGTTTAAGACTCTGCGGCAACATGAATGGAAAAAAATACCGCTAAGCTAAATAACAATAATTATTAAAAGAATAGCAGACCTAACATCAGAAATAGCATTTGTGTGATAACCATCCTCAAGAATATTAAAAAATGCTCTGTTATGTCATATTCTGTTATTTTGAAAAGACCCCATTTTCAAATTCGTATTGTGTTATTTAAATTTATTAAAATATTAAATATTTTTAAACATAATCATGACGCCATTTTAAATTTAAATTTTGGCGCGATTCATATTATTGTATTGATGTATACATATCTTTTGTCGAAGTATTTAAATTTTGTACATTAAATCTAAATGATTTTTCTAGTTCCTGTAAGCTGATATAACTTGCTATTTTAAGTTAAATATACGTATTTATGTAACACAAACGTAAGACATTTTTAAGTGACACCATTTTGAAATTCAGAAATATTTATGGGAACAAAATTAATTAAATAATTTGCTGTTTCGTTTTTCATATGTAAAAACAATTGTAAGTAAATATTTTAATTTATAATTTGTATGAACTAAAAATACCTAAAAAGTAATCCTACTAAAAAAATGTATATTTATAAGTGTATTTTTTACATTTACTCTATATTTATCATCAAATTTGTATTTTATATATATTCCACTAAGATTCATTTTAACTTTTATCTTCTTCTTAACGACTTTAAAATTTTCTTACATATCTTATTGTTTATACAAAAATAGTCCTTATTACATAAATTTTAAGTACGTATTTTATTAGATCTCTTTGCCTCAAAGTATCAATTAATCCGAATTAATTTAATTGGATAAAGTAATGGTAAGCGATGAAATGATGGTGTTAAATAATTAATTGTGTATTATCTGTGGCAGTTCGCTTAGAATATTAATTTGAAACGTGTGTTTCTTTAATTTTTTAATTTTGTCAGAGTAAACGGCCAGTTTTAATAAAATTTAGTTTCGTGTCATCGATTTATGAAAATTTTAGGGTGTTATTAGACTAAATTAATCTTTTTATTTAATTATGCTTTGAATAAAACGTGTGATTGTGACTTAAAAAATAAAACAATGTTTTTTACTGACTTAGAAAAATGTTATATATTAGCAAAGATTAAAAAAAAATTTAAATCAGTCATTCAATATTTAAAAAAAAATTAAAACATTTTTTAGCACATCATTAGACTATAATAAAAATAATTAAAGTATGTTGGATTTTTTATTTAAAATCTTTATAATTTAAGCTACACTTTGTAAAAAATAAATTGGCAATTATTGTGTCAACCCGCGTTCATAAGAAAGTTTCACGACAATGCGCGCTTGCTGAGTTGGTGATAATTAATCAAGTAGACTTATAAGTACATTCGAATTATTTCACAAAGGTTTAAAGCTACTAGTTGTGGATATATGCAGATTCTACCAAGAAGAACTGAACCGAAGAAAGAAACTCAATAGTAAATCTTGTAGCGTTAATCGAATTCCATACATTAGTATATAATCATAAATATCATTGTACCCATTTAGTCGATTATATGATTTAATTAATGATTAAACGAACTTACCATAATGTCTAGCATAATGTTACATGTAGTAGACACTAGATGTCGCCAGTCTGCACTGTATTTGGATTTTTTATTGTTATAGTAGTAGTACAACTTGGTGCTGGTGCCGCTTTCTACTATCTTCATTATGTTCAGAGCATCTTCTTTGCAAATATTGATATTTGAGTATCAAGTAGATGGTTAATATTTGTCTCTGGTCAGACACTCTCTGTCCAATAAAAAATAATTTATAATAAGGGAAATGGTAAATGGGGTGGTTGAGATGTTAATCTATTCTCTTCAAAGTCCTCGTATAATTATGACTGCCTCGTTGGTCTAGTGGCTTGATGTAAGGCAGACCCCCTCCGGGTCAATTCCCAGGTCGGGCAAATAAAAAAAGCTATTGGGTTTGTCTGTCAGAAAATTCTGAGTAGCAGCCCGGAGTCTGGAAGTTGGAAATGTGTACACTCCCGTGCCTCGGAAAGCATTTAAAGCTGATGGTCCTGCGCCTGAACTCTTTCCGGTCGTATCAGATTGCCATCCCATCGGATTATGAGAGTTAGGGAATAGGGAGTGCACCTGTGTTTGCGCACACACTTGTGCACTATAATATCTCCTGCGTATTTGGCTAATCAATCTTGAGATTGGCCGCCGTAGCCGAAATCGGTCTGGAGGACATTATTATTATAATTCAATTATAGATTAAAAGAGTCAATTAGTTCCAGTTATGATTACGTTGTTAATGTACCAGGAGAACATAAACATTGAGACGGTTTCACCGAACGATTAGATTAAAAGAGTCAATTAGTTTCCGTTAGGATTACAGTGTTAATGTACCAGGAGATCATAAACAGTGAGTCGGTCTCACCGAACGATTAGATTAAAAGAATTTTGACGAGACGTTTGGCGCGGTTGGTAGATACTTGCCTTTTCACGCCGAAGGTTGTGGGTTCGATTCCCACCCAGGACAGACATTTGTGTGCATGAACATGTCTGTTTGTCCTGAGTCTGGGTGTAATTTTCTGTATAAGTATGTATTTACAAAAGAAAAGTAGTATATGTAGTATATCAGTTGTCAGGTTTCCATAGCACGAGTTTTGTACAAGCTTAATTTGGGATCAGATGGCCGTGTGTGAAAAATGTCCCAGGATATTATTATTATTAGTTTCAAACATTTAGAATTAGGATTACGTTGTTAATGTACCAGGAGAACATAAACAGTGAGACGGTTTCACCGAACGATTAGATTAAAAGAGTCAATTAGTTTCAGTTATAATCAATGCTGTTTCTCACGGAGACGCAAATACTCCGCCCTGCCGACACCAGCTACCTTAACTATCCCGGCTACATGCTAGAAGAATCTTTTAAAGCGAAAGCCGGAGTATGCTTGTTCGTCAGGGCGGGCGTTTGTTATCACCGATTGCGCTGCTTGGAGGATCCCTCCTTCTCCATGTTGGTGGTACGTGTGGACCTGGTTCGTCAGAGTCGAGTCTACGTGTGCCTCTACAGATCCCACAATGGTGACTTGGAGACAAGCCGATTATTTGACCATCTTAGTCGGGTGGCAGACGCTGCGCAAGAGCAGTTTCCTTACGCGGAATTGGTGTTTTTGGGGGATTTTAATGCTCACCATGAATCATGGTTGAAATCCCTCAAAACTGACCATGCTGGAAGAACTGCTCATGCTTTTGCTCTCACACACGACTTGACCCAACTGGTTGATCAGCCCACCAGGATCCCAGACATTGATGGGCAAGCGCCTTCTCTACTGGATCTTCTGCTGACTTCTCACCCGGTGGTAATATCAGGTTGTGGTTCAAGCTCCACTTGGTTCTTCGGATCACGGCCTTATATCTACCAAAGTGCAACAGGCCAAGCTGCCGCCATCAGCGGTATGCAAACGTCGCGTTTGGCACTATAAGTCGGCAGATTGGGACGGTATGCGCGATTACTGTGCGTCATTCCCTTGGAAGGAACGTTGCTTCAGTGGGAATGACCCGACAGCTAGTGCCGCTGCTGTTGCTGATGAGATCATGTTAGGAATGGAATACTACATTCCTACCTCAGATCTCATCAATAGGGGTACGCGTAACCGTTGGTTCACTCGTGAATGTGCCGACGCTGTATCATCTAAGCAGGCGGCATATCGTACGTGAATCAACGGCTGCATTAGCGGGGCATCTAACATTGACTCACTAAAAGCAAATTACAATAAAAATTCCAAGTCCTGTAGGAAGGCATACACGAGAGCGGATGCACAGCGCATTGTACAGATTGGTCATGACCTTATTTCGCATCCTAGGGGCTCCCGTAGCTTCTGGCGTCTGACCAAGTCTGTGCAAAACAATTTCTGCCAACCTTCGCTGCCACCGCTCAGAAATCCGGACGGATCGCTAGCTCACAGTGCGCAGGAGAAAGCCGACCTCCTGGCTAAACTCTTCTTACTAGGTTGCCGACAACTCTGTGATCGATGATTGTAGTGCGCAGCCACCAACAATACCTTCATGTGGCCACACGATGCCTGACATCAAAATCAGGCAACGTGATGTGCGTGCGGAGCTGCAATCACTTGATATACGGAAAGCTAACGGTCCTGATGGAAAACCAGCCATTGTGCTGAAGAAGTGCGCGGCGGAGCTGTCTCCTGTGTTAACGCGCCTGTTCCAACTTTCTCTTTCTTCGGGATGTGTGCCGGAGGCTTGGAGAAGAGCTAATGTGCAAGCGGTTCCCAAAAAAGGGGATCGGTCTGACCCGGCAAATTATCGACCAATAGCTATCACCTCAGTACTTTGTAAGGTGATTGAACGGATTCTAAACAACCAACTGATCCATTACCTAGAAGATCACTGTCTAATTAATGATCGTCAGTACGGGTTTCGACCAAAACGGTCCACAGGTGATCTTCTAGCGTACGTAACACACCTCTGGGGTGAAGCTATCGACAAGCATGGAGAATCGTTGGCTGTCAGCCTCGATATCTCCAAGGCTTTCGACAGGGTCTGGCACAGAAGTCTTCTCTCCAAGCTGCCGGCATATGGTCTGCCTGCTCAGCTATGCACCTGGATTGCCAGCTTCCTACACAAGCGTAGCCTTCGTGTTTTATTAGATGGTTGCGCTTCACAATTCTATGTAGTGAATGCTGGGATCCCCCAGGGATCTGTGCTATCTCCCACACTCTTTCTTTTTCATATCAATGATATGCTCTCCCTTGGGAACATACATTGCTATGCAGATGATAGTACAGTGCATGGTGAATACCACGGACGCGCAGTGGCTGGGCGGGCGGAAACTTAGGAGAGGCGGGAGAATCTTGTCATTGAACTCGATAGGACGTTAGAGCTCATTGCCAAATGGGGTTCTGATAATCTTGTTGAGTTTAATGCCAAGAAAACACAGGTATGCGCTCTCACGGCGAAAAAGTCACCATTTTACCCTCATCCCTCCCTCTGTGGCATACCGCCGATGATACAAAGCAAAATCGCCATGCTGGGGATGGACGTTCGCTGCGACCTTAGTCCAAGGGCATATAATTACATCGAGGCTATTATAAAAACAGCTTCACGAAAACTCGGAGTTCTGAACAAGGTGCGGCGTTTTTTCACGCCACAACAACTGTGCCTGTTATACAAAACACAGGTACGATCTTGCGTTGAATATTGCTCGCACCTTTGGGATGGCTCCGCTAAGTACCTACTGGCCTTGGATCGGTTGCAGCGACGTGCAGTACGCATTATTGGCGACGTAAAGGTCACAAACACCCTTGAACCTTTACAATTGCGTCGCGAGATAGCAGCACTGAGCGCTTTCTATCGACTGTATCACGGCGAGTGCTCTGAGGAATTATTCTCTCTAATTCCTGCTTTCCTTCTTAAGTCCACGCGAGCTGGTTGTCGATGTCACCGCCTAACTGTGACATCAATTCCATCGCGCACAAAGAAATTTGGCAACTCCTTTCTTTGTCGCACTACCAAAAAATGGAATTCCTTACCAGCTCACGTGTTCTCCTCCTCTTACAACCCGGGTTCCTTCAAACGAGGCGTGAAGAGGCATCTTGCGGGCCGGCAAGGTGGTGACGGCTAGTTCAGAACATTCTTCCCGACTGTACTGGCCGTCGTCGCGTTTGGACTCTACTACCACTTACCATTAGGTGGAGTAGTCATTTGCCATCCCAGACATATAAAAAAAAAAAAAGTTAGGATTACAGTGTTAATGTACCAGGAGATCATAAACAGTGTGTCGGTCTTACCGAACGATTAGATTAAAAGAGTCAATTAGTTCCAGTTAGGATTACAGTGTTAATGTACCAGGAGATCATAAACAGTGAGTCGGTCTCACCGAACGATTAGATTAAAAGATCGTAAACAGTAAGTCGGTCTCACCGAACGATTAGATTAAAAGAGTCAATTAGTTTCAGTTAGGATTACAGTGTTTGCATTTGTGTGCATGAACATGTCTGTTTGTCCTGAGTCTGGGTGTAATTTTCTGTATAAATATGTATTTACATAAGAAAAGTAGTATTTATTTATTTATTTGGTAATCCAACAGTTTTTATACATAAGTTGATATATTGACTATTATATAACATATAATTAAAACCAAAATAGGATTACACAGGTAACTTAAACATATTAATAACTAGAAGACGGTAGTAAAAGTAAAACTGTTTACGGGTGGGAATCCAATATGTGCGTGTATGTGTGTGAGTGTGAGTGTGTGTGTGTGGTGTGTGTGTGTGTGTGTGTGTGTTATAATGAATTTTTATCTTTTTTAATTATAGCTTTTTTAAAAGCTAGTTTTGACATGCTGAACAGATCTATTTCTGAGTATTTAAGGACAGAGTTGTGTGCATAATTAGTGTTTAGCTCAGGCGTGTGGAATAGTGCTGTGTGACGTGTGCGGCGATTAGGAACTCTTAAATACAAAACGCTCAATAAATCGTTGCAATCTATATCTCCGGTTATTATTGCATGTAGCATATACATATCGTAATGTCGTCGTCTCGTTTCTAATGTTTCAATATTATATTGTTTACATATATCAACATAATCGTTAAATTCTTTAAAGTCCTTGAAGCAAAGAAATTTTATGAACTTTTTTTGTATTCTCTCCAGTTTTTCTTTGTAAGTTATATAATTCGGAGACCATATACTACAACCGTATTCTAGAATACAACGTACATAAGTAAAATATAAAATTTTTATGCATTCAATATTATTAAAAGATTGACATATACGTTTAATATAGCCTAATTGCTTATATGCCTTATCAGTAATGAGTTCTATATGCTCTGCCATCAATAATTTAGAGTCTAATTGAATTCCAAGGTCACGCACTGATTTAACTTCTTGTATCGGCTTGTTATCAATATTATAGTTATATTCAAAATTTTTATACTTCCTAGAAAATGTTATTTTTACTGTTTTTTAATATTAATCGTTATTTTATTTTTTTCGTAGTAATGTGAAAGATTATCAAGGTCACGTTGCAATTCAATGCAGTCAGATGTGCTACTTATTACTTTATAAACTTTTTTATCATCTGCGAATAGTAAAAAACGGGAGTGCTTAAAACAATTAAATATATCATACAAGTATACGTTATACAGTAACGGACCTAATAGTGATCCCTGTGGGACCCCTGAAGTTGCGTATATGAAGTCACTACGAGCACTACCTTTAACAACTGCTTGCTGCCTTTTTGATATATAGTAACAAAACCACCTATGCAAGTCACCTTTGATTCCAAGTTCTTGAAGCTTTTGCATTAGTATATCATGGTCTACTCTGTCAAACGCCTTTTGAAAGTCGGTATATATTACATCTACTTGCTCTCTATTGTCCATTGCCATGTAAACAAAATTAGTAAATAATGATAAGTTTGTTACCGTTGATCGTTTTTCCATAAAGCCATGTTGTTGTACGGGTATTGAGTTATGGATAATAGGTACGATCGCCTTATAAACAATTCTTTCAAAGATTTTACTTATTGTATTTAATATGGAAATGGGTCTATAATTTTCTATTTTATTCCTTGGTCCTGATTTATGGATTGGTATGATTAGTGCTTCCTTCCATTTCGTTGGAAAAGCGCTAAATACATTGACAGACTTATTATATATTATTGACAGTGGCTCTGCTAATGCTTTAGCACATTTACTGTAGAATATGGCTGGGATTCTGTCACTTCCTGCTCCTTTTTTTATATCCAGGTCTTTAAGTATTTTATAAACTAATTCTTTGTCAATGTTGAGGTTACAAATAGTATCATTTGTATTAGGCTCTTGGATATGTGTGCTGTAAGCATTACCATTACGCTTGGCGAAAACACTTTCGAAGAACTCACAGAATCCCGTGCATATTTCTGTAGGATTATTGAATTGACGATCTCCTAAGGAAAGAGAGCTCGGATAGCCGTTCTTACAGTTTCGTAAGTATTTTTGGTACCACCATAATCGTGTTGGATCCTTTTTAATGTTCTCCTGCATTTTTGTTTGAAATTGGTTGTAATACTTATTTTGAGCTTTCTTTTGTCTGAATCGTAATAGCGAAAATTCATCATAATCACGTGGATTTTTAGATGATTTCCAACGTGCATGAGCTTTAAGTTTGTCTCGAATTATATGTCTTAGAGATTTGCTATACCAAATGGGGTAGTGGTTAAGATATTTGCCTGTGGTATTTGGTACATGTTCGTCTATTATTTTGTTAATAATGGTATAGAAGTTGTTAACTATGTCATCAATAGAATTACCGTTTAGAATAGATTGCCAGTCTAACTTAATGAGAGTATCATTAATAGCATTAAAATCCGCTTTTTGGAAATTTAATTTACTTAAAGGAGGTACATTAAGTTCTCTTAATAGAAAATCTGAGGCATCAATTTCGAGACTGGGGTGATATTTATCTTCAGCAACTAGTTTTGATTCGACCTTTGAACATGTAGATAAGTATTTCCAAAAACTAAGTCCAAAATGTTGTTACTACAATTTGATATTTTGTTAAATTGTGTCAAGTGAAAACCGCTGCAGGTTTCAATAAAATTAGTTGATACGGTCTGTAACAATGATGATCCACGATTAAAGTGCAATGGCCCTGTTCCCTTCCAGTCAGTGTGGGGAAGATTAAAATCACTCACTATTATAAAGTAATCTTCAGGTAAGTGTATTAACATGGATGACAAAAAAGTAGTTACTGTCTCAATACGTTTAACTTGATCAATATCTGGTGGTATATAAAATACTCCGATATGTAAACTTTGATTATGCTTCATGACGTTTTTAGGGATTGTTATCCAAACTGATTCAACACCGGGCGAACTCCACTCTGGTCTTCTTTGAGGCTGTAATATGGATTTGGCGCATATCATAACTCCACCTCCAGTATTTTTGGTCGATGTGCTAGTATTTCGATCCGTACGAAAAACGTCATATCTGTCATCGCACGGTTCTCTGACATAAAAGCCATCAGTAAGCCAAGTTTCGGTTATTAGAATGATGTCGTAATCGTTTATTAATATATTTGAACGAAATTCTTCAGTTTTGGTTCGCAATCCACGGACATTCTGATAAAATAGTTGTAAAGCATTAATCATTTATATAGGCAATTTAAAGGAAAGCTTAAGTATATGAATAAATTATAATTGAAATTAACATTAATGGTGACGTTTAAATTTAAAATATTGTTGCATGATTCTAAAAATGTGATAAAATAGGAAATAGTATTATCAATTTGTAAATGTAAATTAAATGTTTTCTCTAGACATATTACTCGTAATTGTTGTGATTTTAATAAAAGTTGTCCAGCTATACAATTGATTTGATTAAAAGTAAATAAATATAGTATAAGTAATTGTGTAGATTGTTTTAGTGTAGTGTAGCTTAGTAAATTGTAAGTAAGTGTAAGTATGACATGTATTTTTTGTATTGAATCCCACCTCGCCACATCAACTAAAATAAGAAGTCTAAGTTCATAACTTTGAAAATTTAGTATAAAGTTTACAATATCCACAAAATAAGAAGATTTCAATATTAAGTTATTATAATTAAAATCTACATAATTTTCCATAGATCCTTTTCGGAGTTTATGTTTTTTGCGGGGCCTTTTCGTTTTTTCTTAAAAAAATATTGCAATTTCTTATCCAGACGAATTTATAAGCCTTTTCTGATGCGCGTATTTTTGTTTTTCTGAACAGCTCTTTGTTCATGGGCGTTAGGTGTTCGCTGACGAAAAAGTTTCGAGGTGGGCCATTCAATCCTATGTGACTCGTATTGATACCCCTGCATTTTCTTAATCCTGATAGAATCGAATCCTTTAAGTCGCGACTTTTTAATTTAGCCACGAGTGATTTAGGTCTACCCGATTTTTGCTGCATCGGCTGCACTCAATTTGCGAATTCAATCTCTTCAGGTTTGACATTGACTCTGGCATGCTTTGCAATATTTACAATGATATTAATCGGCGATTCTCCTTTCGTTTCTGGCAGGCCCATTACTTCTATATTTGTCATTCGTGACCACTGCTGTTGTTTATTCATTTGTGCTTTCAAGTCTGAGAGTTCGCTCTCTGATTTAAGCGCCAATGATTCTAGTTCATTATATTTTTCCTCTAATATATCGTATTCCATACGCAATTTATTTTGTGAATCTTCTAAGCTTTTAAACTCGACGGTTAATTCCTTTCGTATTTCTTCCATAAGCGATTGCTTTAGCTGATTCACAATTGTTTGTACCATTGGCTTCAAACGCTCCTCAATAATTGATTCGCAGTGTACCAAAAAATCAGATGGACTGTTTTTTTCTGGAGTGACTATTGGTTGACCTGCATTATCTACTGGAGAAGAGTAGGAAGGTGATCGCGACGTTGATGTGGACATAGGGCGATTATTTTCATCTGTATCTAATTGTTGCTTTCTAGTTTTTTTAACTTCTAATTCTGAATTATTAGTGTTGCTTAAAGCAAATTTATTCTGCGGTTCCAGACATGATGAACACTTCCATTGCGCTCTTGTTGCTGAAAGATCTTTAATAGTTTTGATACAATCGGTATGATAGTGCTGCGAACATACCGTACATTTAATTCTTTTTTGAGTAACTGCGACATTGATATTGCATATCTTACATAGAAATACCATTTTGGCGCTTATGTCTACCAGTATTAATAAATTTATAATTTGTAAAAATACAAAATTTGTGTCGCCAGAGAACTAAAGTCACCGACATCGCGCTTAGAATTAGCTCGCTGAAGTGGAAGTGGGCTGGTCATGTCTCCAGGCGCATTGATGGCCGATGGAGCCGACACGTGTTGGAGTGGAGACCACGCTTAGGCAAACGTAGTGTAGGACGCCCTGTGACAAGATGGGCCGACGATTTAAAAAAGGTGGCAGGTTTGGGATGGATGCGGACTGCCCAAGATCAGGATGGTTGGCGTTCTATGGGGGAGGCTTTCGTCCAGCAGTGGACGGCAAAAGACTCAAAAAAAAAAATTTGTAGTTTTGCTGAGAATCGAACTCGGTTCACCGCGAGCTTCGACTTTACTTCCGCGCAGTGTCCACGACACCAGCGAGTGTATGACGTATATGTTAAATTTCTCGTACTGTATTGGCGTGATGATCTCTTAGTATAATAAATTGTAGTAGGTAGATGGTTTAAAAAATATCACTGCACTCAGTTGTATCCAGCAAACCACTTTATATTTTTATTATTTAGCACCTTGCGCATGGACAAAACGTTTATATTTTTCTTGGAAACACTGTTTAAAGATTTATTTAATGTAAGGATTATTAATTTGAATCACTATTGCCACTATTTTAAGAGTTAAGTAATTTTAAATGAGAGAAGCTTGTAACACGTCTTTCTAGTTCGAAGTATTCGTTCGAAGTATATGTAGTATATCAGTTGTCTGGTTTCCATAGCACGAGTTTTGTACAAGCTTAATTTGGGATCAGATGGCCGTGTGTGAAAAATGTCCCAGGATGTTATTATTATTAGTTTCAAAGATTTAGAATTAGGATTACGCTGTTAATGTACCAGGAGAACATAAACAGTGAGACGGTTTCACCGAACGATTAGATTAAAAGAGTCAATTAGTTTCAGTTAGGATTACAGTGTTAATGTACCAGGAGATCATAAACAGTGAGTCGGTCTCACCGAACGATTAGATTAAAAGAGTCAATTAGTTCCAGTTAGGATTACAGTGTTAATGTAATCCTAACTGAAACTAATTGACTCTTTTAATCTATAATTGAATTATAATAATAATGTCCTCCAGACCGATTTCGGCTACGGCGGCCAATCTAAAGATTGATTAGCCAAATACGCAGGAGATATTATAGTGCACAAGTGTGTGCGCAAACACAGGTGCACTCCCTATTCCCTAACTCTCATAATCCGATGGGACGGCAATCCGATACGACCGGAAAGAGTTCAGGCGCAGGACCATCAGCTTTAAGTGCTTTCCGAGGCACGGGAGTGTACACATTTCCAACTTCCAGACTCCGGGCTGCTACTCAGAATTTTCTGACAGACAAACCCAATAGCTTTTTTTATTTGCCCGACCTGGGAATTGACCCGGAGGGGGTCTGCCTTACATCAAGCCACTAGACCAACGAGGCAGTCATAATTATACGAGGACTTTGAAGAGAATAAATTAGCATCTCAACCACCCAATTTACCATTTCCCTTATAATAAATTATTTTTTATTGGACAGAGAGTGTCTGACCAGAGACAAATATTAACCATCTACTTGATACTCAAATATCAATATTTGCAAAGAAGATAAATATACATTTCAACTAATTGTAAAAGGTGTATTAAATACAATATTAACACGTACATAGTGCTGTAGGGGCTCTTGCTTCCCTAACTATTTCGGAGGTTTCTTGAGTATCGTAATAAACTTGTTGATGCTTCAGGTGGAATGATTTTATTTGAAATTTACACAGATATATATACAAAAATGACAATTATTAATAACCAATAAACAATATTTACAAAAATTCGTCTCCAATAAAAAGTTTCAAATGTGTAACTCACATTATAATCCAATTTCATTGGTTATAATGTGAGTTACAATTTAATTACCGGTTTACCAATCGGAAGGGCTATAACAAGAATAAATTTCTTTAAGAAAATTATGTACAAATCAAAACATTGGCTTTTCTACCAATAGCGAGTGAGTATGTAAGAACAATAATTATTTCTTACGAATTGTACGAGAGGTGAGGGGCGCACCGTCGCCGCGGGGGGCACCATATAAATACGCGCCTATCTGTGTCCATACAAAACTCGGCGTATGTGCTCCTACGTTTTAGTAACCGCGCGCCTTCGGCTCGCGACGGTCATATGCTTGATGTTTTGTATGGACGCTGCGTGTGGTAGGTAATGTAGGTCCCACATCACTCCCCCTCAAGAAAATCGTACGGATGGCTTGACTTTTCTTCCAGATCTCGTCGTGTAGGTCGGAGAGTTGTCCTGGTATCTGCTGCTGACCGGTGGGTCCTCAGACGATGGCGACTCGTTGTATGTATATGCTGGCTTGAGTCGGTCCAATGTGACAACTGTCGTGCGTGTTGGCAGTTGTATCTGGAAGTACTTGTCGTAGCGTTTCAAAACTTCGTAAGGCCCATCGTACGGCGGAGTTAGTGGAGCTCGAACTGTATCGTTGCGCACGAATACATGCGTACACGTCGCTAGGTCTTTATAAACAAATGGTTTGTTTTGCGGCGTGTGCGAGCGCGGCGTTGGTTGTAGCGTTGCCATGGTCTCGATGAGGCGGCGTACATACTCGGCGTCGTCAATCTTCGACTGTGTAGGTACGAAGAAATCCGCGGGTATGCGCAGAGTAGTACCGTAGGTCATAATTGCCGGACTAAAGTTGTTATCGCTGCGTAACGCCGTGCGTAAACCGAGTAGCACGGTGGGTAACTCGTCCGTCCATTGAATTGTAGCTTCGCGCGCTATCAGTGCAGCTTTCAGGGTTCGGTGCCATCGCCCAATTTGGCCATTCGATTGCGGGTGGTATGCAGTAGTTCGAATTCTTGTAATTCCGAATCTTTTCATGAGAGAATTGAATAGCTCGGATTCGAACTGACGTCCTTGATCCGTTGATATACGCAGCGGGCAACCGAAACGTGCGATCCATTGTTCGTATAAGTCTTCTGCGACGTTTTCAGCTGTTATATCTTGTATCGGTACTGCTTCGGGCCACTTCGTACAGCGATCGATCATAGTCACTAGATATCGACAATCCTTCGACGGTCTTAGCGGTCCGACTATGTCGATGTGTATATGTTCGAAGCGCTGTGACGGCGGGAACTCGCCTAAGGGTGTGACGACGTGTCGATGTATTTTTGCTCGTTGACAATTAATACACGCCTTAGTCCATGTACCGATGTCTGTGTTCATGTTCGGCCAAAAGTATTTCGAACTTATTTGTTTTCTTGATGTCCGCACGCTCGGGTGGCATAGATCGTGTTGCGCTTTGAATGCTGCGTAGCGATAAATGCTCGGTAGGTACGGTCGCGGCGTCGCGGTAGACAGCTCGCATGTAATTGGCTGCTGTATCCCAGGCATCGCGACGTCGGCGAATTTCAAGTTAGGTTGTCTTCGTAATGATTTTAGTTCTTCGTCGTTATGTTGATCGATGGCTAATTGATTGAAATCGATGATCGTCGGGCATTGAATGTCTTCTATGCGTGAGAGAGCGTCGGCGACTGTGTTTTCTTCCCCTTGTATGTGTTTGATATTTGAGCAGAATTGACTAATGAAATGTAATTGTCGTTCTCTTCTCGGAGTGTCGGTACTATTTGCTTGGCGATGTAGTGCGTAGGCAAGTGGCTTGTGATCGGTGTACACAGTCACTTCGCATCCCTCGATGAGTCGTCGGAAGTGTTTTACAGCTGTATAGATCGCTAGTAATTCGCGATCGTATACACTGTAGCGGCGTTGTGTAGCACTCATTGCTTTTGAGAAGTATGCGAGCGGTTTCCATTCGTTGTTTACTTTCTGTTGTAGTATGGCGCCGAGACTGTGATCTGAAGCGTCAGTCATGATGCTGAGTTGTGTACCGGGTAGCGGATGAGTCAAAGTTGAAGCTTTTAAAATGCTTTGACGGCAATTTTCAAAGGCTACGTCGGCTTCCGGTGTCCACTCGATCGGGGTTTTGTCGTTTTTCTTACGGTTGTGCAAATATTTGTTGAGTTCGTGTTGAAGTTCGGCTTGATGTGGTAGGCAGTCTCGATAGAAATTCAACATGCCTAGGAAGCGACGTAACTCGACGATGGTTTTCGGTTTCGGATATTTTGAAATGGCTTCGATGCGATCTTCAGTCGGTTTGATTCCGTCCGCTGAGACTTCGTAACCGAGAAAATTAATTTTGCTTTTTCCGAATTCGCATTTTTCTATTTTCAGTGTGACGCCAAATTTTTCTAATCACTGTAATACTTGATGTAATAATTCAATGTGTTTTTCTTCGTTTTCGGAATATAATAAGATGTCATCGACGAAACAGAAGCAGTTTTCGACGCCTCGGAGTACTTCGTGCATAAATCGCTGGAATGTCTGGCTCGCGTTACGTAGTCCAAAGGTCATGCAGTTGAATTCAAACAAACCGAATGGAGTTATAATCGCGGTTTTCTGTGCGTCTTCCTCAGCAATTGGTATCCAGTAGTAAGCCATTTTTAAGTCGATCTTCGAGAATATTGTCTTGTTATGAAGTTGATATGTGAAGTCTTGTATGCAAGGTATCGGATAGCGGTCGGGTAGTGTGATCGCATTTAGACGTCTGTAGTCACCGCAAACTCGTAATCCGCCGTCCTTCTTCTTCACAACGTGTAGCGGGCTCGCCCAGGGACTGTTTGACGGTTTGCAGATGCCCATTTCCAGCATATTCTCGAACTCAGTCTTTGCAGCTTTATACTAATCCGGTGGAAGCGGACGCGGACGGGCGTAGAGTGGCGGGCCAGTTGTCTCGATATGGTGGACGACGTTATGCTTCGAAGGTTGTTTGAGTGACATGGGTCGAAGTACATCTGGATATTGCTTCAGTACGTGGTAATAGGCTTGGTTTGTGCCGATTACCTGTACCATTATATGTACCTTGCGATGATGATGAATGTCCATAGAAAGTTTCGTCGTAAACCAAAATCCAATCTTAACGTTTTTTCGCCATACGTCTTGATAGGTGTGTTGTTTGCGGCAAATAATCTGCAGGCGTTTTCGATTTTTGTATTGCTTCTATAATTTGATGCTGATAATACGGATATATCGGCGCCGGTATCCACGAGGAAACGTTCTCGAGTGTTGCGATCGTAGATACATAGGCGGTTGCTGGCAGTAGGGACATCGAGGTCCGCCGTAGTCGATGTCGGAGCTAGTTTAAAGCTTTGTTTCTTCGGCAACACGGCGATTCGCAACGCTTCGCTTTATCGCCGAATCGGTAATGGTATTTACATTCCCACGTGGCATCGCCGGGCTTCACAGATGATTTGTTTCTTGTTGAGTTTGAATTGGATCGTGGCCTTGACTGGGAGCGATAGCCACGGTATTGACGATGTGTGGAGCGGCCGCGTATTTCGTTGATTTCTAGCGACAATTTTTCTAGCTGCTTCGATAACATTGCTATTTGTGTTGATACGGCGTCGTTCGTAGTTGTTGTTGCGGTCGATACAGCGGCGATCATCGCGGGCTCGGAGTATTCCGCCATCTTGTCGGCCATGGCGGCGAGTGTGTCGAGTGATGACTCGGTATTTACGGATAGAACAACGCGTATCTGAGTAGGTAAATGGTTAAGCCACTCGATACGGAGCCCTTCGTTCGTAATCATACCGGCGCTTAGTTCTCGCATCTTGCGAAGTAATTGAGAGGGTTTCTGGTCACCCAGCTGTAGACCGCTGACGAGCTTCTGGAAGTTCTTTACGTCTGATTTTTCATATACGGCGAGTAGTCGGTTCTTCAATGTGATGTATTAATCAGTAGCCGGCGTGTCGTATAGAATGTCGGTGACGTGTTGCAGGTCCGTGGCTTGCAGCTGTTGCAGGACGTAACGGAACTTCTGATCATCGGACGTCTTCAAGGGGTCGACGACAGCTTCAAATTGTATGAACCAGGCTCGTGGAAGGTCCCTCCAGAATGGTAGTATCCGTGACTGTACGGAGATGGCTGCCAGGTCTACCTCGGCCAGAGGTTTGGGGTCTTGAGCAGCAGTATCTTGATCCATTTTCTCAATGTCGGTAGGTCACCACTGTAGGGGCTCTTGCTTCCCTAACTATTTCGGAGGTTTCTTGAGTATCGTAATAAACTTGTTGATGCTTCAGGTGGAATGATTTTAATTTGAAATTTACACAGATATATATACAAAAATGAAAATTATTAATAACCAATAAACAATATTTACAGAAATTCGTCTCCAATAAAAAGTTTCACATTATAACCAATGAAATTGGATTATAATGTGAGTTACAATTTAATTACCGGTTTACCAATCGGAAGGGCTATAACAAGAATAAAATTCTTTAAGAAAATTATGTACAAATCAAAACATTGGCTTTTCTACCAATAGCGAGTGAGTATGTAAGAACAATAATTATTTCTTACGAATTGTACGAGAGGTGAGGGGCGCACCGTCGCCGCGGGGGGCACAATATAAATACGCGCCTATCTGTGTCCATACAAAACTCGGCGTATGTGCTCCTACGTTTTAGTAACCGCGCGCCTTCGGCTCGCGACGGTCATATGCTTGATGTTTTGTATGGACACTGCGTGTGGTAGGTAATGTAGGTCCCACAGTGCTATTTTGATTTTAAATAAGAATATTTAATTTAAATCTCAGTTTATTTGAAATTTTAAGTCAACTAACTTCTAAATAAGTTATTATTATAACAATTTAACATACGATAATATTATCATAGTCGTGTCACCGTGGCGTCACGGAAGGGTAGATAGGCAAACTTGGTATAACTAAGAATTTATTTTATTTATATACTCTTTATTGCACACCAATATAGACAAAAATAATAGGAGTAAAACAAAACAAAGAAAAGAAAAATGTACAATAGGCGGCCTTATCGCTAAAACAGCGATCTCTTCCAGGCAACCTTTGGTAGAGGAGAGAGATAGGATGGTAGGGGTGTGCAATTATTTAATACATAAAAAAAAAAAAAATAGATACAATATATATATGTATATATACGATACATAAATAAATATTCCATAAATATATAATTATATAATAATATAATATACATACACATTATAAATATATACATTTACATACTATAGATACTTACATAATAAATAAAATATTTAATTGCAGTATTTCTTCATGAAGCAAGATAGTGCTCTTTTATCATTTTTTTAAAAGAAGTTATAGTTGGTGCACGTCTTGCTTCTAGTGGAAGAGAGTTCCAAAGACGAATTGAATGGACTGTAAATGAGTCACTATAAAAAGATGTTGTATGAGGTGGTATTTTTAAAATCAAATTCTCTTCAGAACGAAGATTATGGCTATGTGAAGAACTAAGAAATTGAAAACGTTCTTTTAGATATGAAGGAGAAGACGGATTGAACAGAATACAGTACAGAAGTTGAAGGATGTGAGTATTCCTGCGAAGCCGGATTGGGAGCCACTTGAGCTTTTTACGAAATTCAGAAACGTGATCATATTTACGAAGACCAAATATGAATCGGATGCAAAGATTTTGGAGACGCTCAAGTTTATTAAATTAATGTTTTTGAATGTACATATTTTCAAATATAAAGACATAACCTTTTACTGTTGCGATTTCTGTTTCTCTTTTTTAATTTCAAATGAAATTTTGGTGGTAATTCTCCACCGCGTCATTGGCGTTTTAAGAAATATTAACCATCATTTATATTGTCAATGTGCCACCAACACCAACAATCCATTGTGTATGTACGTTATTCCATAAATCTAGTCATATAATTATTTAATATTAACTAGAAATTGGATGTATGTGTGTACATACATAAGAAGCCATTAGTTCCATATTATATTTTCATATATATATATATATATATATATATATATATAAGCCTTTATATATTGCAATATTATTTATACATAAGCATAGACGTTTTGCATGTATGTTATATACGTACTAAAAACTCTGACACTGATTAATTAACTGACTGAATAACAATGAGTTATGAGTGAAAATTTGCTCGATCACATATGATGGTTTATTAAAAATTTGTCCGCTAGTGTTAAATATATGAAAGTTTATATGGATGGTCCACTTTTTTTTTATACAGTGTTGCCAACTTGGGGGTTTTTCCCCTAAATAGGGCTATGTCAGATGAAATCAAATAGGATATTTTCAGGTCAGACATTTTTTAGGAGGAACATTTTTTTAAAGAAATTCTCTCCGGGGATTAACTCTTCAGCTTCATTTAATTGAGTATATTTCAAGTTTACTAATGCTACTTGCAGTACTTGATTTGCTTTTTTTTAACATCATATTATAAATGTATTTTGTATTTGTTTCAATTCATCCGTCAGGAGGATGCTTCTAAGAGGTTGGCAACACTGTTTTTATGTAACATAAAAATACCATCATCGTTTGTCGTTTTTTTTGTCCCTTGTGCCTGTAGTTACACTGTTTTACTCACCAACAATAATGCTATTGCTGTTTGGCGGCAGAATATATTATAAGTGTGTGTGGTAACTGGTGGTAAGGACATTGTGCAAACCCGCCTGGGTAGGTACCACCCACTCATCAGATATTCTACCGCTGAACAGGAATATAACATAAAAAAATAAATATCATTATCATACTTAAGTATTTTACGCAACACCACAAATTATACCAAAATTAAACTATTTAATTCCATTCCGCAAAGTGAGTTTGATGTATGTATTCGTTACCTCGATAATGGCCGTCTAACGCACGTTCCCGACATGCACAGAGTACTGGAACCCTGGGTAGATGGCCGTGGAATGTCTCAGGACATGCACGGATGCCTGTTACATTCAATCAAATTTAATTCATGACCGCATTACATATTATATTGCACAGTCTGTGCTAATATTGCTAGCATATAAAAAAAACAGCCAAGATGGTTCAGGCACCACTGAATTTTCATGTACTTAATTTGTGATTATAATTCATCTCGTACTTTACGATGAAGGAAAACATCGTGAGGAAACCTGCATGTGTCTAATTTCACTGAAATTCTGCCACATGTGTATTTACCAAACCGCACTGGAGCAGCGTGGTGGAATAAACTCCAAACCTTCTCCTCAAAAAAGGGAGAGGAGGCCTTTAGCCCAGCAGTAGGACATTCACGTGCTGTTACGGATAAAAAAAAACACACACACAATGTGCTGTGCAAACATATACAAGTCTATAGTCGATTCCAATAGCAAGTAGAGTATATAAGCAACTTGGACCTTGAAATTTGGTCGAAATCTTAATATTCTGTGGTATTGACTATGGATTCGCGAAAAATTTACCGTTTTGGTTATCTGTGAAGTTGTTATCGGAACTTTGTAAGTAAAACTAAAGTGTATATAAGTAGTTAAGTGTAACAGTGTCGTGTTATATATAGAGATATATTGATCGAGAAGTGTTTGTGGTGTACAATACAGCAGAGCTGGTAGCGAATCGCGTGGAATCGCATATCTAAGGTTTGCTAATCTTTTAAAAACGAGTAGAGTTTTCTGCTCACCTGAAAGTATATACAGCATCTAGGGTCGTTTGGGTCTTCGAGGAACACCAGGTCGTCACACACGCACTTGTCCTGCGTGTCGCTCGACACGTGCGCGTCGCTGTACTTGCTCCCGTCGTCCGACACGTACACGTTCGTGCACTTCGTGTCCGATGTCTTCGTGAGGCTGGTCTTCACGTTGGCGATGTCCTGGAGGATATTCTTGTTCTGTCTCCTTGCGTTCTTTCGATTCTTCTCGGAAGCTTGCGACGAGTGGACTAGTTCTGATATCTGTAACAATGAATTTTGAAAAAAAAAAATATATCACTTTTTTAATTTCGTATAGGTACGCTGGCAAATGACCACCTTATGGTAAGTGGTCGTCACTTCCCATAGACTTTGTCACAGTCTATTAACCACTCCTAACATCGTAATGCGCCATCAACCTTGGGGATTAAGATATTACGTCTCTTGTGCCTATAGTTACACTGTCTAACTCATCTTTCAAACTAGCACACAATAGTACTAAGTATTGCCATGGCGGTAGAAACGTTATTCAAAAAAGCCTTTTTAAATCGTTTGTATAATATAATTTTAAATATAAAGCTACAACCAGTATGGCTACTCTGTAAGAACATTCTCTCACTCATCATCATCATGTCAACATTTCAACGGAGAGTGATGAATCTAAGATTCTAGAATAGCACTACTGGCCGCGTATATATATTCTGTCTTAAATACATGTAAGTTTTTATTTAGTAATAAGGTTTGAATTAGCGACCCACCTGTCGTCCTCTGCAAGTCCCGCGCGGACAGCCTCCGAAGGTGGGCCGCTCGTGTCCCGCGGCGTAGCCCCCCGGCCGCGCTAGCAGCACCATGCCCTGCCGCAGTCCCGGCGGGAAGCGACCCAGGCCCAGCGACGCCGACTGTCCCGCGCGCACGCTGCCGCACGGGACCCGGTTGCGGTATATCGTGAGCACGGATATCTCCGAGAACTCGCCGGACTCCAGAGGTTCTGCAGGGGGGGGGGTGTTAAATGTACGTCGCTCTATTCATCTCACAACTAACAGAACGCAACGCACCTATGACAAGTTCGTCGCCCTCGTAGAGTCGCCCTCGCGCGAGCAGTCCCCCCACGACGGGCCCCGTCGAGTCCCCTACGTGGAAAATTTCGTCTATTTGAAACTCGCACGCCTCCTGTAAAGTGACATAAATTATAACATTTATAATTTAATAAAAAGGATACTAGTCAACTGCGCAACATATGGTTCACTCACGTCCTCGGAGCGCTGCAGGTCACGGCGCGGCGCCAGCGCCAGCAGGCACGCGTGCAGCGCGTTGAGGCCGGCGCCGCGCGCGCAGCTCACCGGGAACACGGCCACCCTGCCGGCCAACACTACCGTGATTTGCGTTCAACTATATATATATATATATATATATATATATCTGATCCGAAACTAAGCAGAGCTTGTACTATGGCAACCAGACAACTGATATACTATTGTATAGACAATTACACACAGACTCAGGTAAAACAGACATGTTAATGCATGATATATATTGGTATTATTACAGAAACCGCTGTTAATAACTGACGAGAATATGGCAAGGAACTGCGTCGCGCCGCAAAAGTCGATACTGGACACCATAGATAATGTAGACAAGGAAATCAAAAAGGATGAGGAGTGAGTAGCTTCACAAGCCTTTATTTAACCCGAAGTGTTTCTGGGTGAACTCTTATGTATGACCTTAAAACGAGTTCCATACTATTGGTAATGGTAATAGTATTGTCTATAGCTACGCCAACCACCCTTGCTAGATACTTGCCTTTCATGCCAAAGGTCGTGGGTTCGATTCCCACCCAGGACAGACATTTGTGTGCATGAACATGTCTGTTTGTCCTGAGTCTGGGTGTAATTATCTATATAAGTATGTATTTACAAAAGAAAAGTAGTATATGTATTATATCAGTTGTCTGGTTTCCATAACACAAGCTCTGCTTAATTTGGGATCAGATGACCGCGTGTGAATAATGTCCAATATTATTATTATTATTATTATTATTATTATATTATTGCTTCCTCAAGATAAGTAATATCGTAGGCCCAGTAACAACACTATTATTAATGAAGTTTTATTAAATCGTTACTATCGAATGAATTTCTATGGATTGCTGTTATCAATAGTATTAATAATAATAATGTCCTCCAGACCGATTTCAACGACGGCGGCCAATCTGAAGAGAGATTAGCCAACTACGCAGGAGATATTATAGTGCACAAGTGTGTGCGCAAACACAGGTGCACTCTCTACTCCCAAACTCTCATAATCCGATGGGACGGTGACCCGACACGACCGGAAAGAGTTCAGGCGCAGGACCAACGGTTTTACGTGCTTTCCGAGGCACGGGAGTGTACACACTTCCAACTTCCAGACTCCGGGCTGCTACTGAGAATTTTCTAACAGAAAAACCCAATAACTTTTTATTGTCCCGATCTGGGAATTGAACTCAGGACCTCCGGGGTCTGCGGTCTTATATGAAGCCACTAGACTAACGAGGCAGGCAAATGAGTTACCAATAGTATTGTGAACAGAGAGCTATAGTAACTATCGATAATATCGACAATATTGACACAAGACGATACTTTCGGAAGTACTGTCGATAATAGTTTTCGAGGTCAAACTATCGATAGTTCTGCAACACTGATACCTGGGATTAGGTAAATGAAACTACAATTTATTAGATTACAAAAACAATCACTTCTACACTATATATACTCCGTAGCGCTTTCTATCGACTGTATCACGGCGAGTGCTCTGAGGAATTATTCTCTCTAATTCCTGCTTCCCCCTTCCTTCTTAAGTCCACGCGAGCTGGTTCTCGATGTCACCGCCTAACTGTAACATCAATTCCATCGCGAACAAAGAAATTGGGCAACTCCTTTCTTTGTCGCACTTCCAAAAAATGGAATTCCTTACCAGCTCACGTGTTCCCCTCCTCTTACAACCCGGGTTCCTTCAAACGAGGCGTGAAGAGGCATCTTGCGGGCCGGCAAGGCGAAGGCGGCTAGTGCAGAACGTTTTTCCCGTCTGTACTGGCCGTCGTCGCGTTTGGACTCTACTACCACTTACCAACAGGTGGAGTAGAGTCATTTGCCCTCCCGGAGAATATAAAAAAAAAAAAAGCGAATATCTAGACAGCGCGATTCAGGAATGTGACATTTCGAATGAGCGCCATCTATCGTTAACGGGGTGTAACATACGCCATCATACAACTGGATAATAGAATAACGAAAGCTTTTACAAAGATTAATATAATTGAAAAATGAGTATGAAAACTAGATACACATGTTTAGACAACTTGTAGCCGAGATGGCCCAGTGGTAAGAACGCGTGAATCTTAACCGATGATCGTGAGTTCAAACCCGGGCAAGCACCACTGAATTTTCATGTGCTTAATTTGTGATTATAATTCATCTCTGCTTGACGGTGAAGGAAAACATCGTGAGGAAACCTGTATGTGTCTAATTTCACTGAAATTAGACACATACAGGTTTTAGGAATACACAAGTAGTAGGTGTATTCCACCAACCCGCATTGGTGCAGCGTGCTGGAATAAGCTCCAAACCTTCTTAAAAAAAGGGAGAGGAGGCTTTAGCCCAGCAGTGGGACATTCACAGGCTGTTACGGATACGAACGGTTTAGACAACTGCACGGGACTAATAATGGTACTTGTGTGTGCGTGCAAGCACAGACAGTTTCTATTCCCACACACTCTTAATCCTATTGAGAACCGAGATGGTAGTGAATAGAATGTGTAAATCGTTACCAATGATAGCGTGTTAAAACCCAGATTAGCACCTCTAAATTGGAACAGCGTATTGGAATAAGCTCCTCATCAAAGGGAGAAGAGGGATTAGCCCAGCAGTGGGACTTAGACATTTACATAATCCCAGGGTGAAAATTAGAGAGAGTTCAGGCGCAAACAATGTCTTTACATGCTTCCAAATCTCACTTCTAGTGTACAACTTACTTTTACTTTTCTTTTCTATTTACTTATTATAAAAAAAATAACGCCTCTGCTGGGCTAAGGCCTCCCCTCCACTTGTGATTTGGAGCTCTAGCTTGCTGCTTCAATGCGGGTTGATGGATATACATAGCAATAATTCATCCCATAAAAGCAGATCTCCTGACAATGTGCCCATTAATTAAGCACATCAAAGTGCAGTGGTGTTTGCCCGGGCTTTGCAAGTGGGTGGGGGATTGTTCTTAATTTAAATAAATGTCAAAATAATCATTAGCGCACCTGAGCATCGAAGCCGAGTATCTCGTGGCTGAGCAAGGACGTCCTACCACTTTTCACTTCGTGCAAATGCCTGAACATGTTCAGGCGAGCGAACCCTCTACCGTTATCGAGTTCAACTGTAGAAAAGAAAAATTATTGTATTGCGCACTACAAACAGCTAACATACCATCAACCAATGAAGTCATTACAATTTCAAGATCAAATTTTATACTGCCATTGTAATTACAACTAAGTTTCTTGACCATAAAATATTTATCTGAGGATAAAATAAATGATATTACAATATAATATTAACAAAGTCGGTTTTTGTCGCGACTGAGTAGGTATCATTTAATTTGTTTAAAAATGAAACAGCATTTTTACCCACAGCTGGGATAAGGCGTCATCTCCTTATTACGAGTACACACGTATAGGATCTCTACATGATAATCGAATCAAAAACTTCTGGATACGAAGCCTTATAA
The DNA here is from genome assembly GCF_905147045.1 of Nymphalis io. Lineage (NCBI taxonomy): Eukaryota > Metazoa > Arthropoda > Insecta > Lepidoptera > Nymphalidae > Nymphalis > Nymphalis io. The sequence goes on along the minus strand of NC_065917.1, from coordinate 701,207 downwards.
ATATATTTTTTTTATAGAATAGGAAGGCGGACGAGCATATGGGCCACCTGATGGTGAGTGGTCACTAACGCCCATAGACATAGGCATTGTAAGAAATGTTAACCATCGCTTACATCGCAAATGCGCCACCAACCTTGGGAACTGAGACGTTATGTCCCTTGTGCCTGTAATTATACTGTCTCACTCACCCTTCAAACCGGAACACAACAATACCAAGTACTGCTGTTTTGCGGTAGAATATCTGATGAGTGGGTGATACCTACCCAGTTAGCTACCTAAGTTATATATAATGTTATATATTTAATATTATTTATTATTCACTTGCGTCACCAGGTGCTGGAAGCGTTGCTCGCACGGCGAGACCAGCTGCAGTTTGTACTCGACGTTCCCGAAACGAGGCTGCGGGGGTAGACTCCCGTAGCACTCGTCGCCGGAATAGTCGGCGTCGGATGTTCTGAGGGCCAAATCGAATATATTTAACATTGATCTTATTTCGATTAATGCCATCCGCGTTCGGTGAGACCGACTCACTGTTTATGATCTCCTGGTACATTAACACTGTAATCCTAACTGAAACTAATTGACTCTTTTAATCTAATCGTTCGGTGAGACCGACTCACTGTTTATGATCTCGTGGTACATTAACACTGTAATCCTAACTGAAACTAATTGACTCTTTTAATCTAATCGTTCGGTGAGACCGACTCACTGTTTATGATCTCCTGGTACATTAACACTGTAATCCTAACTGGAACTAATTGACTCTTTTAATCTAATCGTTCGGTGAGACCGACACACTGTTTATGATCTCCTGGTACATTAACACTCTAATCCTAACTGAAACTAATTGACTCTTTTAATCTAATCATTCGGTGAGACTGACTCACTGTTTATGATCTCCTGGTACATTAACACTGTAATCCTAACTGGAACTAATTGACTCTTTTAATCTAATCGTTCGGTGAGACCGACTCACTGTTTATAATCTCCTGGTACATTAACACTGCCATCCTAACTGAAACTAATTGACTCTTTTAATCTAATCGTTCGGTGAGACCGACTCACTGTTTATGTTCTCCTGGTACATTAACAACGTAATCCTAATTCTAAATTTGCACTGTTTGTTACATAGCGACAAGACGTATTGACTATTGGTGCTTTAATATTGTTGTAAAAATCAGTGATTTTGCTAACAGTTTTCTCGAAAATTAAGATATAAATACGTAGTATATCTTCGTTTAAAAGAATAAGTAAACTTATAACAATTTCAGTGCCAAAATATAATAGTTTTCAACAATAACTTTGCAAATATAAAAGTGATTTACATATGTTTAACGTTGGACAAGTGCATCGTGATCTACTTCGTGCGTCAAGACGTTAATGAGCTTCATATTGAAAAAACATACCGCAACCGATAGGTCATTGACCACACATAAACAACGTACAAAACTGATAACTATTTTTGCCCGGTCAACTTAAACAGTTGTTGGAACAGAGGTTTCGAACGCACCGCATACGCAGTCGATACAGGTTCAAATCTCACTTGTGCGCATCGTTACTTTTTTTTTTTTTTTTGGTTACGAAGTAATAATATGGAGTTCGCCTGCTGTAGCAAATCAATAAAAGATGCTGAAGATCCTATTGTATGTACATCTTGCGATAGGGAATTCCATGTAACTTGTATGCTACAGCTAAAAGATCAAGAACTAAAACCGGACGATGATCTTAGACTCTCCTGGCGGTGTTCATCGTGTACCTCAAATAATTCTCGGGACAACAAATCTGATACCCCAATTCGCAATGTCACAAAGCGGTCCAAGCAAAAAACTGATAAGAGTACGTCTTCTGAAAAAAATACACATAAGGTAAATCTCACTGCGCTACAAATATCAAGAGATGAAATTCGAAATATTATTAAATCTGAGTTTAAAGAGGCTTTTTCTGGATTTCAAAATATCCTTGAGGATGTTAAAAAGGAAATTTTGTCACTCCAAAACTCTGTGAAATTTTTAAGTGATACTCATGATGCGATTCTTAAGAGACTAGAAACAGCCGAGAATGGGATAAAAAAGTGTGGTGCATTATATTCCGATGTAAAAAACTGCCAATTATCTATGATAAACCTCCAAAATGAAATTAATAATAAGGAACAATGGTCCAGGCGTTCTAATGTTGAGATTATTGGCCTTCCCGAATCCAAAAACGAAAATTTAATGACAACAATGAATAAGTTATCGGAACTGGTGGATCACTCAGCTTACAGTCATTCGGACATCGATTTTATAACCCGCGTGGCCCCTAAAAACAATGATTCTAAAAAACCAAGACCCGTAATTATTCGATTTTTGTCTAGATGGAAGAAGGATGATTTCCTTGCTAGATTACGAGCAAAGAAGAATATCAGGGCTTGCGACCTTGGCTACGTGGGAAATACTAATCGTGTTTACTTTAACGATCATCTCACAAGTGCTAATAAGGCGCTTCTTCGTAAAACAAAAGAAATAGCTCGCGATAAAAAATATACGTATATTTGGGTAAAAAACTGTTCTATTATGGCTAGAAAAACTGACACTAGCCCAGTTATTCATATACTTAACGAATGTGATTTAAAAAAATTGTAATACGCGCAATTAATTTATCCAACATATTATATATAAGTACGTTTGGTGGCTTCTTTATAAATTTACTAAAATTATGTTGGCTTTTCTATTTGATTGTAATTTTATTAGGCTTTGAGAGAGAGATGAAACTGCTAAATCTGTTTAAGGTTTATTCTATTTGTATAATTTTAGAAAGGAGAATTATTATAATTAATTTAGATGAAATGGTCAGTTTAAATGTATTTAGTATAATTCTTAAGTCTTATATGATTTATAAATTACTTATTTCGCAATGGTATCCAAAATAGCGATTTTGTACCAAAACGTGCGAGGTCTTAGAACAAAAACTTCTGAGTTTTTTTCGAATATATTAAATTGTGAACATGACATAATTTGTCTAACTGAAACGTGGTTATTACCTGGAATTTTTGATTCAGAAATTTTTGATAGTCGCTACTCGGTCTATAGATGTGATCGTAACTACAATGAACGTAACGATAAAATGGGAGGCGGTGTCCTGATTGCGGTGCGTAACGGACTCGTTGTTAAAGACCCTGTCTTTTTGCCGTCAAACGATATTGTTTCCTGTGACGTTTTTTCATTATGCGTAGCTTTAAGGACAAAAGGTAAGCCCGTTAATTGTAGATTTTTTTGTTGTTATTTTCCTCAGTCGGGTTCACAATTTCAAGATCAGTTGAACTTTTATGAACGTATCTCTGAATTAGTGATATTGAATCCGAAAGATATATTTTTAATAGTTGGTGATTTTAATGTTCCCAGTGCTATTTGGTCTCCTTCGTCCACATCCGCTGAGCTCTGTGAGAATATTGGAAACTCAATGGTCAATGCAATGTCTTCCTTCATGTCCTTAAATAACTTTTCCCAATATAACTTAGTCTCAAACATCAATAATCGCCAATTAGACCTTGTCTTCAGTAACTCAAATTGTAGGGTTATGCGCTGTGAAACACCTTTAGTAAAGGAAGATTTACACCATCCCACGTTGGATATTATGTTAATAGATATTAACATTAGTAGCCCTCCTCGTATTGTTAAACTTTTTCATAAAGCTGACTATAAAATAATTAATGAATTATTGGCTAACATTGATTGGTCGGTTATTTCTGATTACTATGATATTGACACATCCGTTGAGAAATTCTATTACATAATCAATGATATAATTACAAAGAATATTCCTTCTAAAGTGGTTGTTGATCTTAGTAAGTATCCAGCGTGGTATTCTCCTGCACTTATTAAAATTATTAAAGAAAAACTAAAATATCACAAAAAATGGAAAATGTATGATAATTACAGTGATTACAGTACGTTTAAATTACTTCGTGATAGACAAAAAAGGGTTGAAAAGACATGCTACGATAACTATCTTGATTTTGCGGAAAATAATATTTTGAGAAACTCTAAGTGTTTTTGGACATTTGTCAAGACCAAACAGAATACAAATGACATACCTGAGCGGCTATATTATAACGATATCTCAACAAGTGACGGTCAGCAAATAAGCAATCTATTTAATGAATATTTCTATACATCCTTTGAACATAGTACACATCTTAACAATTTTTCCTGTAACAGTCAAAATAATAGTGGATATGCTAATACAATTAATTTGTCATCTGTTGATATTTCACTTGCTGATGTTCGTAAGTATTTGAAAACCTTAAATATTAAAAAAGGTAGCGGACCCGACGGTATACCACCTCTTTTTCTAAGTAAATGCTATATGACTATATCTATTCCTTTACATTTATTGTTTTGTATTTCCCTTCATACATGTACTATGCCTTCAATTTGGAAACAGTCTTATGTTGTGTTTATTTTTAAAAATGGAGATAGACATGATATCAAAAATTATCGTCCTATTTCGAAATTAAGTTCAATTCCAAAACTTTTTGAACGTATAATTTATGACAAAATCTTTCCAAGCATACGTCCCATAATTATTGACCAGCAGCATGGATTTATTAACAAGAAATCAACTGAAACTAATTTGTGTGAATTCACTGACTATGTTTTGACTGCAATGGACAAAGGATATCAGGTGGACGTTGTGTACACCGATTACTCCAAAGCGTTTGACAAAATCTCTCATTCTATCTTAATAGCAAAAATGGAGTTCATCGGTGTACATGGTGACCTCCTTAGATGGATCAAGTCATATTTATGGAATAGAAGTCAAGCCGTTACTGTGAAAGGATATTGCTCATCTTTTCTACCCGTTCCATCTGGAGTCCCTCAAGGCTCACATCTTGGACCACTGTTTTTTAATATATATATAAATGATGTTGTTTCGGTATTTGCATCTTCTAAATTTCTATTATATGCTGATGATACAAAAACTTATAAAATTATTAAGAGTGTTGATGATTGTATTAGTCTGCAAAAAGATTTGAACTTACTTAGCGATTATTGTACTACCAATTCGCTGTTTTTGAATATAAAGAAATGTAATTGTATAACATATACCAGAAAAAGAAAAGTGATCATTTACAACTACCGATTTAAGGAAGATGATATAAAACGTGTATCAGTGGTCAAAGATCTTGGAATAACACTCGATTCTAAACTTCTTTTCGATGAACACATAAATTCCATAACTTCTAAAGCGTTTCGTATGCTAGGATTTGTGCTGAGGATTTCCAGAGAGTTTAAGCGTGTTTCAACTTTTGCTCTTTTATATAAATCATTTGTGAGACCTATTCTAGAATACGCTTGCACTGTCTGGAATCCACGGTATAGTAAATATATAGAATTCATCGAAAATATTCAGGAAAAGTTTTTAAAATATTTAAAATTTTCGTCTATAAATAATTTGAATCAAATAGAAAAGACACCGACAACTGAACAGAGACGACTTGAACGTGATATGGTGTTTTTATATAAATTGATCCACAACATATTTGATTCCCCTTATCTCCTTTCTAAAATAAATATCAAGTGTCCTCGCCCTGGTAGTCGCAATAAATCTATTTTTGATTTTCCATTGACAAAGACTAAATATGCAGCAAATGCATTTATTAATAGATCATCTAAACAGTACAATAAAACATTTATTGAATGTGATATATTTCATCTCTCCCTTAAAAAATTCAAACTGCAAGTAAAAGAAATATTATACTCTCAAGAGCCTTAATTTACTCATGCATTTTTAATTAATTAATTATAAATTGATTATTTATTATTAAATTATATTTTCTTGATTTAAAAATTAAATTTATATTAAATTAAATTATATAAATGAATTATATAATTTCATGTACCTATTAAATATAAAAAATGTCTTGTTTTGTAATTACTTATGATTAATTTATAAATGGAAACTGTTTTGGTTTATGAATTGTTTTATATTTTTTATTTTATTGTAATTATTTCACTGTTTGTTTCCTGTACACTAAATAAATAAATAAATCCTTGAAACTAATAATAAAAACATCCTGGGACATTTTTCACACACGGCCATCTGATCCCAAATTAGCTTGTACAAAACTCGTGCTATGGAAACCAGACAACTGATATACTACATATACTACTTTTCTTATGTAAATACATATTTATACAGAAAATTACACCCAGACTCAGGACAAACAGACATGTTCATGCAAACAAATGCAAACACTGTAATCCTAACTGAAACTAATTGACTCTTTTAATCTAATCGTTCGGTAAGACCGACGCACTGTTTATGATCTCCTGGTACATTAACACTGTAATCCTAACTGAAACTAATTGACTCTTTTAATCTAATCGTTCGGTGAGACCGACTCACTGCTTATGATCTCCTTGTACATTAACACTGTAATCCTAACTGGAACTAATTGACTCTTTTAATCTAATCGTTCGGTGAGACCGACTCACTGTTTATGATCTCCTGGTACATTAACACTCTAATCCTAACTGAAACTAATTGACTCTTTTAATCTAATCGTTCGGTGAGACCGACTCACTGTTTATGATCTCCTTGTACATTAACACTGTAATCCTAACTGGAACTAATTGACTCTTTTAATCTAATCGTTCGGTGAGACCGACTCACTGTTTATGATCTCCTGGTACATTAACACTGTAATCCTAACTGAAACTAATTGACTCTTTTAATCTAATCGTTCGGTGAGACCGACTCACTGTTTATGTTCTCCTGGTACATTAACAACGTAATCCTAATTCTAAATCTTTGAAACTAATAATAAAAACATCCTGGGACATTTTTCACACACGGCCATCTGATCCCAAATTAAGCTTGTACAAAACTCGTGCTATGGAAACAAGACAACTGATATACTACATATACTACTTTTCTTATGTAAATACATTGATTGTCACAGTTAGGAATTGATGTCACAGTTAGGCGGTGACATCGAGAACCAGCTCGCGTGGACTTAAGAAGGAAGGGGGAAGCAGGAATTAGAGAGAATAATTCCTCAGAGCACTCGCCGTGATACAGTCGATAGAAAGCGCTCAGTGCTGCTATCTCGCGACGCAATTGTAAAGGTTCAAGGGTGTTTGTTACCTTTACGTCGCCAATAATGCGTACTGCATGTCACTGCAACCGGTCCAAGGCCTCCAGTAGGTACTTAGCGGAGCCATCCCAAAGGTGCGAGCAATATTCAACGGAAGATCGTACCTGTGTTTTGTATAACAGGCACAGTTGTTTTGGCGTGAAAAAACGCCGCACCTTGTTCAGAACTCCGAGTTTTCGTGAAGCTGTTTTTATCATAGCCTCGATGTAATTATATGCCCTTGGACTAAGGTCGCAGCGAACGTCCATCCCCAGCATGGCGATTTTGCTTTGTATCATCAGCGGTATGCCACAGAGTGAGGGATGAGGGTAAAATGGTGACTTTTTCGCTGTGAGAGCGCATACCTGTGTTTTCTTGGCATTAAATTCAACAAGATTATCAGAACCCCATTTGGCAATGAGCTCTAACGTCCTATCGAGTTCAATGACAAGATTCTCCCGCCTCTCCTCAGTTTCCGCCCGCCCAGCCACTGCGCGTCCGTGGTATCCACCATGCACTGTACTATCATCTGCATAGCAATGTATGTTCCCAAGGGAGAGCATATCATTGATATGCAAAAGAAAGAGTGTGGGAGATAGCACAGATCCCTGGGGGATCCCAGCATTCACTACATAGAATTGTGAAGCGCAACCATCTAATAAAACACGAAGGCTACGCTTGTGTAGGAAGCTGGCAATCCAGGTGCATAGCTGAGCAGGCAGACCATATGCCGGCAGCTTGGAGAGAAGACTTCTGTGCCAGACCCAAAAAGGCGGCGTAAGCGCACGGAACTATATAGCTCCGTAAAAAAAAATTGTTTTAAAAATATAAGGACTGTGTTTTGAAATCATAAAACGTAGATATGTGTAAATAACAAAGACAGTGTGTGATCTATATAAAAACATTATTGTTTGAATAAGTTTAATACGCAAAAGGGTGAAACGATAATTATATAATATAGGTACTTTTACTGAGGGCAGTGACTTATTTTACGAGCAAAATAAGTTAAGAAAGTAGTGTATTAATAAAAATAAATGCTTTATAAAACGATTTTAAGAAACACTTAAAGTTCTAGTAATTTATTTTAAAACAAAGAAATACTTTAAAAAATATACAGTGACCTATTTCAATTTATTTATTTTTCTGTTAAGAAGTTGCTGTTATAGTCGTTACTAAGTAAGAATGATTCCACAGAAAAAAAAAATAACAACAAGAAATAATACTTCTCCAGAATCTTACAATGTGACAAATCGGCAAAAAAGCAAACAGTCTGAAAAGTGGTCGCCTGCATCAGAACAACTTACTAAACAAGACGTTGAACAAATCATTCGTAATTAGTTTCAGGCCTTTAAAAAAATTTACTATTGGAAGATATCACTAACATGTTAAACAAAATGATTCAAGAAAATCTTAAACCTATAAAAGAGCAAATATCTACTATTGAAAACTCGATGACTTTTTTGAGCGAAGAATACGAATCTACTAAAAAAATAATTGCAAGTTACGACGATAAATTTGCGGAAATGGAAAGAGAGAAAAATGCACTAAAAAATGTAACATCTGATTTGCAAAAACGAATACATACTATGGAGCAGTATAATCGATCAAATAACATTGAAATACAAATGATTCCTGAGCATAAAAATGAAAATTTAATTAGTGCAGTAATGCAACTGAGTAAAGCAATATCATGTGATCTAAAGGAGTCTGATATACATCACTGTACTAGAGTTGCAAAATTGAACAACAGCGACAAAAGACCCAGATCTGTGATTGTAAAGCTATCCACACCACGAATGAGAGACACGATGCTAGCATGTGTCATCAATTACAATAAATCGCATCCTGACGATAAACTGAACACAAGTCACATAGGTATTGCAGCAGATAAGCAGCCAATATATGTTATGGAACACTTGTCACCGGCTATTAAGTCTTTACATGCAGCAGCTCGAATAAAATCTAAAGAAAAAAAATACAGATTTGTGTGGGTTAGACAGGGCAAGGTATTTATGAGAAAGACAGAACATTCAGAATGTATTTATGTAAAAAATCATACTGTTTTGAATAATATCCAGTAAATTGCTTTGCTCTCTAAACTCATAGATCATTTTAGTGTTTCATGTTATAAAATTCAACGGTCTTAATATATACTACCAGAACGTCCGAGGTCTCCGTACTAAAACACATGACTTCATCTGCAATTTATCGTGTACAAATTATGATGTTATTATATTAACAGAAACGTGGCTTAAGAATTGTATAGTGCGGTCGCGTGCGGTCGGTCACGGGTCAGTGACCTCCGTCGGTATGGATACGTTAAAGTGTAATAATTGTAACATTGTGATAAACGAGGTGCTTAGTTTCATTCAAAACAAATTAGATGTTATGAACAATGTAAGCTTGGCCCTTATATGCCGCCAATCCTTTGATGAACAGGAAATTCTTAAAGCCAAGTGTTTATTGTTTCAATCGATTCCGCAACGGCTAGTTAAAAGGAAAGGTGAAGACCGAAGACAGAAAAATATTGATGATATAATTGGGGTGTTAAGGAGTATAGATCCCGAAAATATCCCCATATTTGTGGCAAAAGACTTGCAAAAGTTACCGCCTGTTACGTTTGATCATATAGATGTAACGCGACTACTAAAGGATATTGTTAAGCTTCAAAGTCAAGTCCAGGCCATAGAAAATCAAAAGGAAGAATATATCACAAAAAGTGTATTTGAAAAATATTTTAGTGAAAAAGAAAAGAAACAAGCATCAGAAGTTGTATCAAGGGACAATGGTCAGTATGTAAATACAAAGAGAGGTGGTTTCTGCATGCGGGATAGTCCCGATTACGCTAGCGAATCGATGGGGTCAACGAACGAACTAGAGAATATTGCAACAAAGAGAATGACTGTGCAAAAACAGGTTCCGGATCATCCATCGCCGACGCACGCATGCACTCCGGCAATAGTAAATGATACAGCTATCTCTGTCACCCCGCTGATGCAACACGTGGAGGCTCACCGCGGCAATAATTCGCATCGACGGAACGACGTGCGTGAGGCACCGTTACCGGTGCCGATAGCGGCAGATGGTTTAGTGACGTCACACGATGTAATAATGTGCGAGCAAGACGGAGTGGCGGACACTCACAGTGGCGGTGAAGGCGAATGGATTCGAGTTACAAAGCGTAAATCGTTGCGTTTTAAAGGGATGCGAGGTACTGCCGTCTCGAGTTCAACTACAAAATTAAAAGCGGCAGACATTCAAATTCCGTTATATATTTACAATATTTCAAAAGAAAACACGGAGCAAGATATAGCGGATTATATATATGAAAAGACGCAGATAAAAATATTGCCAGAGAAAGTACATACGAAAGGTTCAAGAAATTATCTATCTTTCAAATTTTATATACCACGAAGTAAATTGGCCGTATTTACTAACGCTAATTTATGGCCGGAAGATATTTATTTCAGAAAGTATATATATTTTAGACATGGAAAAAAGGCTTCAGTAAATTTAAACAAACAAAATGGATAAGAATAACTTAAAAAGTCATAAAATAAAGGTGGTGAGCTTTAATTGTAAATTTCTTAAGCGTTCAATAGACAGTGTGAGAAGACTTTGCTTGAGTGCCGACGTAGTGGCACTACAGGAGACTTGGTTACTACCTCATGACCTTACCTACCTCGGCACTGTTCACGACGAGTTTGAATCTACTGGTACGTCGGCTGTGGACACCAGTGCCAGCATTCTGCTAGGCAGACCCTATGGTGGCGTCGCGCTCTTATGGCGAAAGGGTGTTTTTTCTTCTGTGTCAGTGGTTAAATGTAATAACGTGAGGCTGTGCGCGATCAAATGTAAACTTCGTGAGTATAATATACTATATTTTTCTGTTTACATGCCTACAGACTGTGCAGATAATTTAATAGAATACACAGAGTGCCTGAGTGAAATTAATGCAATTGTTGAGGATTGTGGAATTAGTATAATTTTTGTATTAGGAGACTTTAATGCGCATCCTAAAGAGTTATTTTTTAATGAAATGATGCAATTTTGTACTGATCAGTCTTATGTATGTGCTGACTATGAAATGCTTGCTAATAAGAACAATGTTTACACATATGTTAGTGACAGTCATGGGTCCTCGCGGTGGTTAGATCACTGCATTGTAACGGAACTAGCTAGAAGGCATATACAAAGTATCAATGTTATAAATAATGTGTCATGGCCTGATCACTATCCTCTGGAAGTCCATTGTAGTTTTAACTATAATGCACAAGCCAATCATAAAAAACTAGAATCGACCCCGCTCTCTACTAACAAAATAATATGGGGTCATAGGGATAGTGACCAGATTAAACTATATACTGAATTATGTAACAATAGGTTAAGTTTAGTTAATTTTCCAATAGAAATGATCGATTGTTGCAATAACGTATGTAATAAGTCCGAGCATAAAGTAATTATAGATAAACTGTATAGTGATATTATAGGTATATTGCAGGAGGCTGCAATATTATCCAGCCACAAAACTGTAAAGCGTAGTAAGAAAGAATATGTTATGGGATGGAATAAGCACGTTAGGATGGCTCATTTGAAAACTCGTAATTGCTTTCAGTCGTGGATATTAGCTGGAAGGCCGACATGTGGAGGACATACGACGAGATGCGAGAATCACGTAAGGTTTTTAAGAGCAAATTAAAGTGGTGCCAAGACAATGCCGAAACAATAAAAATGGATATCCTCGCCTCGTCGTATGAGGCTAAACATTTCAGTAAATTTTGGGAACAAACTAACAGGCTGAATGCAAAGGCGAGCCTTCCGGCTGAGGTAGGAGGTACCAGTGGCTCTAAAAATATTGCTAATATGTTTAAAGCCCAGTTTAGCGTGGACCCATGTGAAATTTGTGACTGTGGGGATGAGAGCGATGCTGGGGGTGTTAGTGTCGCTGGTGAGGGTCCGGTCTGTTTCACAAGAAATGACATAATGAAAGCGTTAAACAGCATGAAACGTGGGAAATCGCCGGGTCACGACGGCCTCGACGAGCATCGATCATTTAAAGTATGCCGGTATTCACCTTTCCAGAGTTCTCAGGTTACTCTATAATCTTTGTTGTAGCCATGTTTATCTACCAGATGCAATGATGATGACTGTTGTGGTGCCCATAGTTAAAAACAGAACAGGGGATATGGCAGACGGGTCAAATTACAGGCCGATATCACTGGCGACAATCACAGCAAAGGTCCTGGACAGTCTTCTTGATGCACAGTTAAATAATTCAGTCAAAATTCACGACGCGCAGTTTGGCTTTAAGCCTGAATTATCAACTGAGACCGCAATACTGTGCCTCAAGCGGACTGTGAGGTACTACACTGACAGGAAATCGCCGGTATACGCTTGTTTTTTGGACCTGTCTAAAGCTTTTGATCGAGTGTCATATAAAATTCTTTGGCAAAAGCTCAAAACCGAAACTAGCTTAAGATCCAATCAAATCTCATTGCCTAAGTACTGGTATGAAAACCAAACGAACGTGGTGAGATGGGGACAGTCACTAAGCGATTCATACAAATTGAAGTGCGGAGTAAGACAGGGTGGCCTCACATCGCCCAGGCTTTTCAATTTGTATGTGAACCAACTGATTCGGAGGCTGAGTGGAGCCGGAGTTGGATGTTCCATCGATGGCGTGGCTATGAACAATTTCAGCTACGCGGACGACATGGTTCTGCTGAGCCCTTCAGTCAGTGGTCTCAAAAAATTGCTAAAGATCTGTGAGGACTATGCCAGGGTGAATGGACTCAGTTACAATGTGAAGAAAAGTGAATTTATAATTTTCAGGGGTAGGAACAAGCCGATAAATTGTAATCCTGACATAAGACTATATGGCACACCCCTGAAATAGGTAACTGATTTCAGATACCTTGGTCACATAGTTAATGAAAACCTCAGTGATAACAGTGACATTGAACGTGAGCGTAGGGCTCTGTCGGTCCGAGGTAATATGTTGGCTCGCAGATTTGCACGGTGTACGACACCTGTAAAGCTGGCCCTGTTTCGAGCATATTGCCAATCATTTTACACGTGCAGTCTGTGGACGAACTATACGCTGAGGGCCTACAGTGCCCTACGCGTCCAATACAACAATGTGTTGAGGGCGGTGTTGAGGAAACCTCGACACTGCACTACAGTGTCGAGGTTTCCTCAACGGCAATGTTCGCTGATGCTCGCGTGGACGATTTTTTCTCTATAATACGCAAGCGTGTCGCCTCCATTATGAGCAGAACTTCGAAAAGTACCAACACCCTCCTCAGCACATTGGCTTGTAAATTGGACAGTCACTTCTGGGAACACTGGAATGGTGTACATGTGAAGCGGGTCTAATTCTAGGATTAAGTACTAACATAGTTTAAGCATTCGTTACTAATCTATTTAATTTTAATTTTAATTATTTATTTTAATTTATTTGTTATTATTTTTTTAATTTTATTTGAATTTAATGTTAATTTTAATTTAATATGGATTGTTTAATCTGAAATAAAGTATTATTATTATTATTATTAATAATAATAATAATAAAATAGAGAACCATGAAGTATTCGACAATCGTTATACAGTATACAGAAGAGATCGTGATAGTTCACTTTTACATTGTAAAAAAGATGGTGGTGGAGTTTTAGTGGCGGTCTCAAATAAACTGAAATCAATGCGACTCAGTTTTTGTGAAAGTCAGTGTGAAGATCTTTGGATAAATATTGAACGAGAAAATTGTCACGATGAGTGTAACTCAATTGCATTATGTGCAGTTTATTTGCCTCCTCCCGTTAGCCGTAATATGCTATCTAATTTTATCAATAATTTTAATAGTAGAATTGCAGAGAATAGACAAAATGTTATGCTCGTGGGTGATTTTAATTTAAGTAATATCAATTGGTTCGCTACTGATGATAATGTTATTTCTAATAGTTCCTTAGGAAATTTGCTAGTTGATTTTGCATCTCTCAATAATTTAGTTCAACATAATAACATTTGTAATAACAATAATAAAATATAAGACTTAATATTCAGTAATCATAATAACATAAAAATTAGTAAGTCTATTTTGCCAATAGTGCCTCCAGATCACCACCATCCTCCCTTAGATATATTAGTTTCTTATTCATCAAGAACTTCTTTAAAAAGTAATGTTATTGGTGAAAAGAAGAACTATTTTAAAGCTGACTATGTAAGTATAATTTCAGAATTAGATAATATCAATTGGTTAAGCGAATTTTGTAATTGTAAGTCAATAAACTTAATGATCGATAAATTTTATAAAATTTGGAACAAATTGATCGAAAAATATGTACCAAAGAAGAAACAAAAAGGTAAACAATATCCTCCATGGTTCACTAAGGAAATGATAAATTTATATAACGAGAAACAAGTTTTTTTAAATAAATACAAAATATATAAAAACCCACTTGATGAAATTTCATTACGTCTTTTGAGCAAACGTTGTGCAGATTTATCGAAAATTTGCTACAATAATTACATTAAGATTGTTGAAGAAAATATTAGTAGAAATCCTAAATATTTTTGGTCATACCTTAAGGGCAAACAAGATAATAGTACCGCACTCCCAGGCATAATGACTTACAAACAAAAAGTAATGAAATCGGGATCAGAAATTTGTAACGAATTTACCTCGTATTTCGCTTCTGTTTACACACAATCTCAAAGTTCATATACATTACCATCTTATAATAATCAATGTAAACATGACTTTGGAGCGTTCACTAATTTTGTAATATCGCGAAGACAGATTTATCAATACTCAAAAAGACTTGATACAACTAAAGGGACAGGTTATGATAATATCCCTCCTATATTTATTTCTAAATGTGCATGGGTACTAAGTTTCCCTTTATATTTATTATACAACGAATCACTTCGCTCAGGTGTTTTTCCCGATAAGTGGAAAATAGCTAGGATCGTACCGGTATATAAGTCCAAGGGTAGTGAGTGCATTGAGAATTATAGACCGATTTCCATACTTTCCACTTTTGCCAAAGTATTTGAAGCAATAGTTTACCCATATCTAGAATGTCATGTTAAGCAAATGATTAATAATAACCAGCACGGCTTTATAAAGGGTCGATCTACAACATCAAATCTTGTTTCGTACAGTGAATTCATTGTGCCAGCTATTGATTACCACAAGCAATTTGACGCAATTTATACCGATTTAACCAAGGCTTTCGACAAAGTTTCGCACGATATTTTACTCTTAAAACTAAGCAAGTACGGATTCAATGGTAATATGCTTGAGTGGTTCAAATCATATTTATACAATAGACAACAATTTGTTGTCTTAAAAGGTTTTAGCTCGAGTCTATATAAAGCCTGCTCCGGGGTTCCTCAAGGGTCACACTTAGGACCTTGGCTCTTTAATATCTTCATTAATGATATTTGTGATACGGTACATTATAGTAGAGTATTTTTATTTGCGGACGATTTAAAATTAACAAAAGTAATAAACAACTTAGCTGACTCAGAGCTCTTACAGGCGGATATTAATGCTATATATAATTGGTGTAAAAATAATAAAATGGAATTAAACGTCAGTAAGTGCAAGCATATAAAATTTACGCGAAAGCTCAATATAATCAAAACAATATATAGCATTGATAACATCAAGTTGGAGGAAGTTTTTGAAATAATTGATTTGGGTGTCATTTTTGATGACAAGCTTACTTTTGTCCCGCACTTCAATAAAATAATTACGAAAAGTTCCAAAACGTTAGGATTTTTAATTAGAAATGGTAAACACTTCACGAATAACACGAAAAAAATAATCTATAACGCTTACGTGCGTAGTGTACTGGAGTACGGTAGTGTTGTGTGGAATCCTTGTTACAATGTACATCGTCCGCGTATAGAGAGAATACAGAAGCGATTTGTATATCATCTATCCAGAAACAAAAAAACCTCATACAATAAATCTAATAAAAATTACAGCAATCTCTTGAAAGACTTTAATATGGACAGTCTCTCTGTACGCAGACAATTATTAGATCTCTCTTTCCTATTTAAGATAATTCGTAACGAGATCGACTGTACTTACTTACTTGAAAAGATATACTATCGTATTCCAAGGCGCAATGTTCGTAGTTTTCTGGGCACTTTTGATGTCAGAATATCAAAAACGAAATTAGGATGTAATGCACCAATGCCTAGATCATCACGGTTGTACAATGGTTTTTGTCAAGATCTAGATATTTTTAATGACTCTGCCATGATTTATCGTAAACGGGCGCTAGAATTGTTGAGAGATGCAAATAAATAATAAATAAATAAATAAATAATAAATAATGTTATCTTAATTTTTAATTTGTTGTTAAAATAGTTGTTGAATTATTTAATTTTAATTTGTACCTATATCAATTTCAAACTATTTGTGTTATTAATTTTAATTTTATTAAGTGCATGTTTATTTTTTTATGATCTTTAATTTGTACCAATTTGGACTGCTTTTTTTTTTTTTTTTAATCTTTCTACTCATGTTGCTATAATTATGTGTTAATGTATTTTTAAAACAAATATTGTAATTGTTGTGGCTACTTTAAAAAGCTTCACATGTTAGCTATTTTCACTAAATTGTTTTACATTTGTCATTAAAACATGTAGTAGCTACTAGTGGTCCTTAAAATAAATAAATATTGCTAGCATATAAAAAAAACAGCCAAGATGGTTCAGGCACCACTGAATTTTCATGTACTTAATTTGTGATTATAATTCATCTCGTACTTTACGATGAAGGAAAACATCGTGAGGAAACCTGCATGTGTCTAATTTCACTGAAATTCTGCCACATGTGTATTTACCAAACCGCACTGGAGCAGCGTGGTGGAATAAGCTCCAAACCTTCTCCTCAAAAAAGGGAGAGGAGGCCTTTAGCCCAGCAGTAGGACATTCACGTGCTGTTACGGATAAAAAAACACACACACACACAATGTGCTGTGCAAACATATACAAGTCTATAGTCGATTCCAATAGCAAGTAGAGTATATAAGCAACTTTGACCTTGAAATTTGGTCGAAATCTTAATATTCTGTGGTATTGACTATGGATTCGCGAAAAATTTACCGTTTTGGTTATCTGTGAAGTTGTTATCGGAACTTTGTAAGTAAAACTAAAGTGTATATAAGTAGTTAAGTGTAACAGTGTCGTGTTATATATAGAGATATATTGATCGAGAAGTGTTTGTGGTGTACAATACAGCAGAGCTGGTAGCGAATCGCGTGGAATCGCATATCTAAGGTTTGCTAATCTTTTAAAAACGAGTAGAGTTTTCTGCTCACCTCAAAGTATATACAGCGTCTAGGGTCGTTTGGGTCTTCGAGGAACACCAGGTCGTCACACACGCACTTGCCCTGCGTGTCGCTCGTCACGTGCGCGTCGCTGTACTTGCTCCCGTCGTCCGACACGTACACGTTCGTGCACTTCGTGTCCGATGTCTTCGTGAGGCTGTTCTTCATGTTGGCGATGTCCTGGAGGATATTTTTGTTCTGTCTCCTCGCGTTCTTTCGATTCTTCTCCGAAGCTTGCGACGAGTGGACTAGTTCTGATAGTCCCGCGTCGTAGCCCCCCGGCCGCGCTAGCAGCACCATGCCCTGCCGCAGTCCCGGCGGGAAGCGACCCAGGCCCAGCGACGCCGACTGTCCCGCGCGCACGCTGCCGCAAGTGACGCGGTTGCGGTATATCGTGCGCACGGATATCTCCGCGAACTCGCCGGACTCCAGAGGTCCTGGGGGAGGGGGTGTAAAATATACGTCGCTCTATTCATCTCACAACTAACAGAACGCAACGCACCTATGATAAGTTCGTCGCCCTCGTAGAGTCGCCCTCGCGCGAGCAGTCCCCCCACAACGGGCCCCGTCGAGTCCCCTACGTGGAAAATTTCGTCTATTTGAAACTCGCACGCCTCCTGTAAAGTGACATAAATTATAACATTTATAATTTAATAAAAAGGATACTAGTCAACTGCGCAACATATGGTTCACTCACGTCCTCGGGGCGCTGCAGGACGCGGCGCGGCGCCAGCGCCAGCAGGCACGCGTGCAGCGCGTTGAGGCCGGCGCCGCGCACGCAGCTCACCGGGAACACGGCCACCCTGCCGGCCGACACTACTGTGATTTGCGTTCAACTATATATATATATATATATCTGATCCGAAACTAAGCAGAGCTTGTACTATGGCAACCAGACAACTGATATACTATTGTATAGACAATTACACACAGACTCAGTATCTAGCAAGGCAAGTATCTAGCAAGGGTGGTTGGCGTAGCTATAGACAATATTATTACCATTACCAATAGTATGGAACTCGTTTTAAAGTCATATATAAGAGTTCACCCAGAAACACTTCGGGTTAAATAAAGGCTTGTGAAGCTACTCACTCCTGATCCTTTTTGATTTCCTCGTCTACATTGTCTATGGTGTCCAGTATCGACTTTTGCGGCGCAACGCAGTTCCTTGCCATATTCTCGTCAGTTATTAACAGCGGTTTCTGTAATAATACCAATATATACCATTACTTTAAATTTAAATAAATCTATATATTATACAGCATCCCTGATTTATCATCTCGTGCTCCTTGAAGAACATCGCGAGGAAACCTGCATGTTTCGAATTACAATATAAACTAATATTATAAATGGGAAAGTAAATATATCTATTTATCTGTTAAACTTTCCCCCCCCCCCCGGCTTCTCTTTATGTTATATGTGTGTGGACGGGCAATTGGGCCACCTGATGGTAAGTGGTCACCATCACCCAAAAGCATTGATGTAAGAAATAATAACCTAGTTTATAAGCTAGTCTTTATAGATGCTATTTAAAATAAAATTACTGACCTTATTAGCGGGTTCCAACAATTGAGCCAGCCTCGCTACAACAGCATTGATGTTGCTAACCAGTTCACACTTGTAGATGACTGCGAAGAATGGCATGTCCAAAGCCAGCAGAAGACCGATGTGTTCTTCTGTGATGCGAGTTATACCGGCTGTTGCCGAAATCTAGAAATAAAAAAAAACTTTATAGTACAAGTTGATAATATGACTACAGTGCCATCTATAATATTATCTTGTAGCTGATTTAAAAAACTTACAGCCACTGGGTCGCTGTTACCCTGGCCCCTCGGGCAAAAAATTAAAGACACGACAGGTTAGGGGGCAACCCTGCGGCCCGTACCCAGACTGGCCAAGGCCAGTTAGGAGGAACCAACTCTCTCTCTTAAAAAACTTTCATTAATAAGACGTATTGCTCGATAAGGGTTTATAAATATGATAAAAAATTGTGTTTAAACTCTTACATAGTTTAATTGTAGCAAAAGAGTTTAGTTTTTTGCCGATTATTTTTAGTAGGATCTACAGTTTGAGCCGGTGTTAGGTTTATATATTATTACCTGAATAAATTATTTTGATTTTGAGCTGTTTGTAAAAATGTATTATTAAGATAAGATATTTATTCAATAAAATGAAAATTAACTTTTGGTTTGATATGTCAGGACTCCAAAAAAATCCTTACCTAATAATAATTTGAAAACACGTTATCAGGGCTATAGAAAAAGACTTAGGATACCTAAAATCTGAGCCCCCCCCCACACTTATGGGAACTAGTAATAAATAAACATACTTACAACGAGCATGGCGTAGTGCGGGGACTAACCCATGAGCCCGTGGAGCGTGGTGCGTTGGTACTTGCTGTGGCCCGCCAGGTCCAGGAAAGACACCAGCTTGGCGCTCCTCTCTCCGATGCGCTCCGCTGTCATCAGCTCGGAACAACCGTAGTTGACGACATTACCCTGATTAGATGAATGTAATACATTATATGACTTTCATTTTAGGTATAAGTAATACCGGGTAGTGTTGCATGTCGATAGTCCATTATCGATAAAATCGATAGTTTTGGACTATCGATAATCAATGATTTTTCGATAGTATTGACGTATTGATTTTTTGACGAGCCGGTTGGCGTGGTTGGTAGTTACTTGCCTTTCATGCCAAAGGTCGTGGGTTCGATTCCCACCCAGGACAGACATTTGTGTGCATGAACATGTCTGTTTGTCCTGAGTCTGGGTGTAATTATCTATATAAGTATGTATTTACAAAAGAAAAGTAGTTTATGTAGTATATCAGTTGTCTGGTTTCCATAACACAAGCTCTGCTTAATTTGGGATCAGATGACCGTGTGTGAATAATGTCCAATATTATTATTATTATTTCTATTTAACTTTTAAAGTTTCTCTTCTTTCGAAGAGTTTAAACCGAAAACGCGGGCTGCAGCCAAGCGTTAAGGAGTGTTGCTTATATTAAAAACGTTGATGATAAAGTGGATGATGATATAAACTTTCGGGTGATACGGCAGGTGTTAAGGATTATGGCTTTTTGAAGTATATGGAGGATATACGCTGGCATTTGTAAGGTGTTCAGACTTTGTGTCAAGGATTTTAGCACGATACCTGTGGATGATAGGACTATTGGGACTATGTGTACTGTTTGTGCTTTCCATTGCGTTTTAATTTCTATGGCGAGATCTTGATATTTACTTAACTTTTCAGATATTGTGGTTTGTATGTTATGTGAATTAGGAACGGCTATATCGATAAGATAAACGATTCTATTGATTTTATCATGAACGGTAATATTTGGTCTATTATAACAGATAGTTTTGTCAGTTATTATTGTTCTATCCCAGTAGATTTTGTGGTTTCTAGTGTCTAATACACTTTCCGGTTTATATTTGTAATATGGATTCATTTCTGTTATAAGTTTATATTTGTATGCTAAATGTTGGTGTATGATTGCAGCAACTTGATCATGTCGATGCTTATAATCGGTCTGTGCGAGAGATTTGCAAGCCCCCGTTATGTGCTGAATAGTTTTAGAGGCTGCGTTACATTGTCTACATAAGTCAGTAGGTTGATTATTATCCTTCATTATGTACTTCCTATAGTTACGAGTTTCTATTATTTGGTCTTGAATGGCGAGCATAAAACCTTCGGTCTCAGGGAACAGTTCACCTCGATTGAGCCATTCGTTCGACTTCTCTTTGTCGACGTGGGGTTGGTTCAAATAGGCTCGGTGCCTCCCATGCAGTATTTTTTCAGCCCATGCCAACATTTGTTGTTGTTTACTTATGATATGTTCGTTTACTTGAGTGTTTTGTCATGTAGGTTTAATGGTGTAAGCTTTTTGTCTATTTCTGTTGCGTGTCTATGTAGAGGTGAGTGTTCGGATTTATCATGGAAGTATGGTCTGAGTGAGAGTATCTGCTTATTGTGTAAATTGTGTATGTCTATTATTCCCCTTCCTCCTTCTTTGCGTGGTAGTGTGAGCCTTTGAATACAAGATTTTGAATGATGTTTCCTATATTTAGTGAAGTGAGTGCTTATAGTTCGCTGCAATTTTTTTATGTCACTTTTTGAATTTGTATTATTCCGAAAGAGTACGTAAGTAAGGGTATGGCATATGTGTTAATAGCTTTTATTGTGTTTTTAGAGTTAAGGTGTGTCTTTAATACGAGATTTAATCGGTGCGAGAATTTTGTAAGCAATTCTTGTTTTGTCGTAGTTTGTAGTATTTGCCTAGATTGTTTAAAACCAAGGTATTTATATGTGCTTAGTTCATCCATTGGTTCAATTTGTTCACCAGTTTCGAGTGTGTAGCTATTATTAAGGATTTTTCCTTTCGAGATTGACAGAATTTTGCACTTGTCGACACCGAATTTCATATGAATATCTTTGGAGAACTGTTCCGTAATGCTTGCTAACTCAAGCAGCGTGTTTTTGTCAGTGGAGTAAAGTTTTATATCGTCCATGTACATGAGGTGTGATAAGTTGTATTGGGTGTTATTACCGTAAAGTGTGAATCCTGTATTGGTTTTATTTAACAAGAGTGAAAGAGGATTTAAGGCCAAGCAAAACCAGAGGGGGTTCAGAGCGTCTCCTTGAAAAATTCCTCGTTGGATACGGATTGGTTCAGTAGTTAGAGATTTCATAGATGATTGTTTTATTTTTAATACAGTTTGCCAGTTTTGCATCGAATTTTTAAGAAACGATATGAGGGTAGGGTTTATTTTATACAATTTTAAGACATACAATAACCAGCTATGCGGGACTGAATCAAAGGCTTTTTGATAATCAATAAACATAGTATGGATATCTGTTTTTGATTTTACCGCACTATTTAAAATGATTGCATCAAAAGTAAGCTGCTCCTTACAACCTTGGCTATTTTTTCTACACCCCTTTTGCTGTTCGGCTAATATATTATGTTTAGTTAAATGTTTGTATATTTCTTCACTTATGCAAGCTGATAAAATTTTATATATGGTTTGTAAGCAAGTTATTGGTCGGTATTTATCTGGATTTGTGGTATCATGTTTATCTTTAGATACTAAGTATGTGATTCCATGTGTTATATATTTCGGTAGTAAATGTGGTGATTGAATGAATGTATTTAAGTACTTATGTATGTATGAGTCTGTGCTACTAAATTTCTTTTACCAATAGTTGTGAATATTGTCTGAGCCTGGGGATTTCCAATTGTGCATTCGTTTGATGACATCTATAAATGTTTCTATTGGTATGAAGTTGAACTCCATCTCTGGAATATGTGTAGTTATATCGTTAACCCAGTCTGCATGTTCATTATGTTCTATGGGGTTTTCCCATGTCTTGTCGAATGCCCAGAATTGTCGAAATATTTCAGGGGGAGGTATTTCTAGATTTTGCTCATTATCTTTGCAGTTAGATAATAAATTTCTATAGAAGATTTTTTCATTGTTAGCAAATGTTTTGTTTTCTATTTTACGGGCAGTACACGTCAAATATCTCTTAAGTCTACTAGCTGCTGCATTGAGTTTCTGTTTTAAGGTATCTAAGAAGTGTTCTATATGCGTGTTGGTATTTTCATATTGTGCGTGTGATTGATATTGTGTCTTTATGAGATCTACTGCAGCTACTACTTTTGGGTTTCTATTTCCTCTAATAAATTGTGTTAACCTGCCTATATTGACTCGCAACTTCCTTATTTTATTTTCTAATCTTCTTTGCCAACTAGGTTTTCTGTATGATTTGTTTTGGTGGTTGTTTTGGGTTAAGAATGTCATTCTTGCACATTTAGCTGCTGTCCATGCTGCACAGTAAATTATTTTCTGTAGAGTGATAAAATCAGTATCAATGTTTACAAATTTTGTCAGTATCATCGTATCTATGTATTTCATTATTAATGAAAACTTTTTAGAAGTCCTTTGTTTAGGAATGTATGGTCTGCTAGTTGGTTCAATATCACAAAAATGTTCTAGAGCACGAACAAATGTGTTCTCTATTTCAGTGTTTTCTTCTAAAGTCATATCATGATCGTGGGTGATACTTTCTATGTTTTGTTCATCGATAGGGCTTGATGTAACGGAATCAGTGCATGTAACTGTAGTGTTTTGCATTTTCCTAGCTTGTGAGTTTGTTTCTGAATTAGATTTGAATGCATCGTTGTGTAATATTACTTTGTTATGTTGTTTGTAAATGTTCATTATATGTGTCTTCCGTTAGTGTGTGTGTATAATGTAATTCATCTGCTACTTGTTGTTTAATCAGTGTTAATCTATCTTGTTTAATATATTTATTATTTATTATTGCCCTTCGTTGATCCGCTAATCTTTGTTCTGTAATGTGTGTAAACTCTGGGTATAAGTTTATAAACTCTTCATACAAACGTTTTCTATAAGCGGTCTTATTAGTCTCTAATTGTGTTATTTTGAAATAAATCCTAATAATTGCTTCATTGCATTCATTTGTCCATTTCATACGTTTTCCTGTTAGCGTGTGTTTTATTGACCCGACCTGAGAATTGAACCCAGGACCTCCGGGGTCTGCGGTCTTATATCAAGCCACTAGACCAACGAGGCAGGCAAACGAGTTATCAATAGTATTGTGAACAGAGAGCTATAGTAACTATCGATAATATCGACAATATTGACACAAGACGATACTTTCGGAAGTACTGTCGATAATAGTTTTCGAGGTCAAACTATCGATAGTTCTGCAACACTGATACCTGGGATTAGGTAAATGAAACTACAATTTATTAGATTACAAAAACAATCACTTCTACACTATATACACTCCGTAGCGAATATCTTGACAGCGCGATTCAGGAATGTGACATTTCGAATGAGCGCCATCTATCGTTAACGGGGTGTAACATACGCCATCATACAACTGGATAATAGAATAACGGAAGCTTTTACAAAGATTAATATAATTGAAAAATGAGTATGAAAACTAGATAATGTTTAGACAACTTGTAGCCGAGATGGCCCAGTGGTAAGAACGCGTGAATCTTAACCGATGATCGTGAGTTCAAACCCGGGCAAGCACCACTGAATTTTCATGTGCTTAATTTGTGATTATAATTCATCTCTGCTTGACGGTGAAGGAAAACACCGTGAGGAAACCTGCATGTGTCTAATTTACTGAAATTCTGCCACATGTGTATTCCACCAACCCGCCTTTAGCCCAGCAGTGGGACATTCACAGGCTGTTACGAATACGAACGGTTTAGACAACTGCACGGGACTAATAATGGTACTTGTGTGTGCGTGGAAGCACAGATAGTCTCTATTCCCACACACTCTTAATCCTATTGAGAACCGAGATGGTAGTGAATAGAATGTGTAAATCGTTACCAATGATAGCGTGTTAAAACCCAGATTAGCACCACTAAATTGGAACAGCGTATTGGAATAAGCTCCTCATCAAAGGGAGAAGAGGGAGGGATTAGCCCAGCAGTGGGACATAGACATTTACATAATCCCAGGGTGAAAATTAGTTCAGGCGCAAACAATGTCTACACGCTTCCAAATCTCACTTCTAGTGTACAACTTACTTTTACTTTTTTTTTCTATTTATTTATTATAAAAAAAATAACACCTCTGCTGGGCTAAGGCCTCCCCTCCACTTGTGATTTGGAGCTCTAACTTGCAGCTTCAATGCGGGTTGATGGATATACATAGCAATACTTCATCCCATAAAAGCAGATCTCCTGACAATGTGCCCATTAATTAAGCACATCAAAGTGCAGTGGTGTTTGCCCGGGCTTTGCAAGTGGGTGGGGGATTGTTCTTAATTTAAATAAACGTCAAAATAATCATTAGCGCACCTGAGCATCGAAGCCGAGTATCTCGTGGCTGAGCGAGGACGTCCTACCACTTTTCACTTCGTGCAAATGCCTGAACATGTTCAGGCGAGCGCTCCCTCTACCGTTATCGAGTTCACCTGTAGAAAAGAAAAACTATTGTATTGCGCACTACAAACAGCTCACATACCATCAACCAATGACGTCATTACAATTTCAAGATCAAATTTTATACTGCCATTGTAATTACAACTCAGTTTCTTGACCATAAAATATTTATCTGAGGATAAAATGAATGATATTACAATATAATATTAACAAAGTCGGTTTTTGTCCTGACTGAGTAGGTATCATTTAATTTGTTTAAAAATGTAACAGCATTTTTACCCACAGCTGGGATAAGGCGTCATCTCCTTATTACGAGTACACACGTATAGGATCTCTACATGATAATCGAATCAAAAACTTCTGGATACGAAGCCTTATAAATATTTTTTTTTATAGAATAGGAAGGCGGACGAGCATATGGGCCACCTGATGGTAAGTGGTCACCAACGCCCATAGACATTGGCATTGCAAGAAATGTTAACCATCGCTTACATCGCCAATGCGCCACCAACCTTGGGAACTAAGATGTTATGTCCCTTGTGCCTGTAATTAAATACTCAATATTTAATTTAGTTACTAGAACTCACGACTTCAACAAGATAATAACGAACGTACCTTGAGTGAGAACGCCTATGAGCGTCGACTTGCCCGCCTCGTTCGCCCCCATCACCGCGACCCGCAGCTCGACGCTCTGCTGCGTGTCCGCCAGCTGCGAACCGAGTACGTACTGTAGCGTAGACAGGTTTAGACAGAGATAGAATTATCAAATCTTTTGACCCTTATCTTGTAAACAGTGTTGGTGTTAGTTGAAACTGGACAGTTGGTGCGTTCATTGTGTTTTATGTTCAATTTTCGCTTATATTTATGTTAGAAAACGATTCTAATCCAGTGTAAAGGCCGAGAAACAATCCTTACATCATATCGATGTTTATACAGTGGTGCAGTGTCGTATTATTTCATGTTAAAGCGACAGATAATATAGTTTCTCAGTGATGTTTATTTATGCCATAGCATGAGGGAACCTTATATTTATTTATTTATTTATTTATTTATTTATTTATTTATTTATTTATTTATTGGAAATAGTTACACCATCGACTTATCACTAACACATTCACTTAGCATTAGATACAGGGTATTAAATCTAGGTGAATAAATCATTACAGGTGTAAACAACATTGACCTTAAGATAAGACTATACTAACCTAATTATGTCTTAACTAAAAATTAAAAAAGATAAATAAATTATAGATAATCAAACAAAACATAAAATAAAATTTAAATACAACAACAAAAATCTAAAAGGGTTGAAATAATTAATTTATGAATAAAATGGTTTTAAAGTTATACTATGAGATCTTTACAGAGCTTCACAAAAGTTGGCTTGCTTTGGGCAAAGATGTCGATATTGACGTTAGAAGAATATTCATTATAAGAATTAATTATTCTGTTGAGGGGTGCATGTTTACCTAAATTTGTTTTAAAAGCTGTAGTTCTAAAAGGTTTTTTTATTGGGTGTCTAGGAATTTTGCGGGGAACAACTAAATTGATTTGCTGAAGTAGTTCGGATGACATTATTTGACCATGGATCAGTTTGTGTAGGGTCAAAACATCGCTGATTTCACGGCGACTTTTAAGTGATATCATTTTAAAATGTTTTAGCCTATTGTTGTAGTCAGCGCGATAAGGACAACTAGTATCCTTGTATGCAAGAAAACGGGTAAAATTTTGTTGTATTCGCTCTAGTCTTTCGATATGAGTGTTATAAAAAGGGTTCCATATATTTGATGCATACTCTAAATTGGAACGTACAAGAGAATTATAAATGCAGAGCAATGAGCGAGTATTCTTAAAATCCTTGCATGTTCGTTTTACAAATCCTAACATTTTCCAAGCTTTTGATATTATTTTGTCTAGATGATTAATAAATGATTATATCGCATTAAAATCCTAAAGATAATATGATTTTCCAGTTTTTATTATTCATAACCTATAATTATTTATCATGTGAGTGCTGCCAGCATCGGCTAAAAAAAGTCCCGATATTCGATAAAAAATATCAACTCGTCGACAATGAAACAAATAAATACGGAGTCCATTAATAAACTAAAGTGCTTCGTTATATGTATATATGTTATTTTAATTTATTCGTTATCCTATTTATAGTTTTCTAACGACAACATGATTATAACAACATAGAAATATATGTGGCAACCATTCTTTATGAGGAGAACGCTAATCCAGTACCATATAAAGATGCCGAAGTACTATTGATAACGGAAACAAAAACAAACAATGCAACGGTTTTCAGGTGTAGGAGGAAAACAAAAAATATTATAATTAAAAAAAATGTATAATAAACATTAAAAAGTAAAATTTAATAACCCTATTTAGTTTTAATTAAGTCCCGAAAATCTCCCAAAACAGGGAACGCGGGTACTATGGCAACGTTATAAGCACACATCGACAAACCATCTCCGTCTCGATCGTGGCCTCGCGGCCCCTCGGTGTACCAGTTCCAGGCGTGCCCACCTTGCGGATGTACACCTCGGTGACGGCGCGCGCGGGCGCCACGCGGCGGGCCCGCGCGCCCACGAGTGCGGCGCCGAGCGCGCGCGCCATGTCCCGCAGCGCGCGCAGCGACGCCCGCAGCACGTGTTGAGGTGTCGGGGTGACAATACGATATATTTTTACTGGTGGGAGAGCTTTGTGCGAGCCCGTCCGGGTAGGTCCCACCCCCTCGTCAGATATTCTACCGCAGACCAGCGGTACTCGGTATTGTTGTGTTCCTGTTTGAAGGGTGAGTGAGCCAGTGTAAATACAGGCACGGGGGACATAGCATCTTAGTTCCCGAGGTTGGTGGCGCATTGATGATGTGAGCGATGATTAACATTTCTTACAATGCCAATGTCTATGGACGTCGATGACCACTTCCCATCGGGTGGCCCATATGCTCGTCCGCCTTCCTATTCTATTAAAAAAAAAAATATCTCGCTGAATGTCAACCGCCTATCAAAATTCATTTTAATTAAACGATTCGCTAACTAACAGCTCCACACGTGTGTATCCAGGGCATTATTATGCTTTTGACATGCCGCTTAACGTTGTACGTCGAAACGGCGCCACCTATCGGCCCCGAGTGGAACTACGAGCATCGCATCGATATATTTCACGAGCACAACCTCAATAAAATTGTTTGTATTATACGCTTAAATTGAATATACATATATATTGCTTAAACGACACATAAAAACGCTATTGTTTTTTCTTAATCCGTGTTATAAAATGAATTACCTCGTGGCGTTGAGCTGTCAAGACCACAGGGTCTGTATGAAAGCACACACTGTAGCTCGTGGTTGCGTTTTATCAGCGTTAACAGTCAAAATTAGCATATTTTTAAAACCTTCGTGATTTAATAAAATATTTCGAGCAAGTAAAATGTTTTCCTAATAAATTGTTTGTTTTATATCAATTAATAACCGTTGTGTGATATCAAAGGTATTTTTTTTTTTTTATAGAATAGGAAAGCGGACGAGCATATGGGCCACCTGATGGTAAGTGGTCACTAACGCCCATAGACATAGGCATTGTAAGAAATGTTAACCATCGCTTACATCGCAAATGCGCCACCAACCTTGGGAACTGAGACGTTATGTCCCTTGTGCCTGTAATTATACTGTCTCACTCACCCTTCAAACCGGAACACAACAATACCAAGTACTGCTGTTTTGCGGTAGAATATCTGATGAGTGGGTGATACCTACCCAGTTAGCTACCTAAGTTATATATAATGTTATATATTTAATATTATTTATTATTCACTTGCTTCACCAGGTGCTGGGAGCGTCGCTCGCACGGTGAGACCAGCTGCAGTTTGTACTCGACGTTCCCGAAACGAGGCTCCGGGGGTAGACTCCCGTAGCACTCGTCACCGGAATCGTCGGCGTCGGATGTTCTGAGGGCCAAATCGAATTTATTTAAAATTGATCTTATTTCGATTAATGCCATCCGCGTTCGGTGAGACCGACTCACTGTTTATGATCTCCTGGTACATTAACATCGTGATCCTAATTCTAAATCTTTGAAACTAATAATAATAATATCCTGGGACATTTTTCACACACGGCCATCTGATCCCAAATTAAGCTCGTACAAAACTCGTGCTATGAAAACCAGACAACTGATATACTACATATACTACTTTTCTTTTGTAAATACATACTTATACAGAAAATTACACCCAGACTCAGGACAAACAGACATGTTCATGCACACAAATGTCTGTCCTGGGTGGGAATCGAACCCACAACCTTCGGCGTGAAAAGGCAAGTATCTACCAACCGCGCCAAACGTCTCGTCAAAATTAACTCTTTTAATCAAATCGTTCGGTGAGACCGACTCACTGTTTATGATCTCCTGGTACATTAACACTCTAATCCTAACTGAAACTAATTGACTCTTTTAATCTAATTGTTCGGTGAGACCGACTCACTGTTTATGATCTCCTGGTACATTAACACTGTAATCCTAACTGAAACTAATTGACTCTTTTAATCTAATCGTTCGGTGAAACCGTCTCACTGTTTATGTTCTCCTGGTACATTAACATCGTAATCCTAATTCTAAATCTTTGAAACTAATAATAATAATATCCTGGGACATTTTTCACACACGGCCATCTGATCCCAAATTAAGCTTGTACAAAACTCGTGCTATGGAAACCAGACAACTGATATACTACATATAATACTTTTCTTATGTAAATACATATTTATACAGAAAATTACACCCAGACTCAGGACAAACACACATGTTCATGCACACAAATGCAAACACTGTAATCCTTACTGAAACTAATTGACTCTTTTAATCTAATCGTTTGGTGAGACCGACTTACTGTTTATGATCTCCTGGTACATTAACACTGTAATCCTAACTGAAACTAATTGACTCTTTTAATCTAATCGTTCGGTGAGACCGACTCACTGTTTATGATCTCCTGGTACATTAACACTGTAATCCTAACTGAAACTAATTGACTCTTTTAATCTAATCCTTCGGTGAGACCGACTCACTGTTTATGATCTCCTGGTACATTAACACTGTAATCCTAACTGAAACTAATTGACTCTTTTAATCTAATCGTTCGGTGAGACCGACTCACTGTTTATGATCTCCTGGTACATTAACACTGTAATCCTAACTGAAACTTATTGACTCTTTTAATCTAATCGTTCGGTGAGACCGACTCACTGTTTATGATCTCCTGGTACATTAACACTGTAATCCTAACTGAAACTAATTGACTCTTTTAATCTAATCGTTCGGTGAGACCGACTCACTGTTTATGATCTCCTGGTACATTAACACTGTAATCCTAATTCTACATCTCTGAAACTAATTGACTCTTTTAATCTAGATGTTAGTTAATGAGCTTAAATATAAAGCCTTGATTGAAATCCCGGGTGAAGCGAATAGATATGTTATTGTTTCTTGCTCTTCCATACCGTGGAAAGCAAGCAAAGCCTTAAGAAAAAACGTATAATTACCCAAAATTACAATACATAAGAGATGAGATGGTCTAGTGGTAAGAACGCATGAATCTTGAACGATGATCGTGAGTTCAAGCCCGGGCAAGCACCACTGAATTTTCATGTACTTAATTTGTCATTATAATTCATCTCGTGCTTTACGGTGAAGGAAAACATCGTGAGGAAACCTGCAATCAATCAAATCAATCAACAGCCAATCGTTGTCCATTGCTGAACATAGGCCTCTCCCAAGGTGCGCCAAAGCTCCCTGTCCTCCGCCTTCCGCATCCAGTTGGTGCCCGCCACCTTTTTAAGGTCGTCGGTCCACCTGGCTGGAGGGCGCCCTACGCTGCGCTTGCCGATTCGCGGTCTCCACTCTAGGACTCGTCTGCTCCAACGGCCATCGGTCCTACGACATACGTGACCAGCCCACTGCCACTTCAGCCTGCTAATTTTGCAAGCTATGTCGGTGACTCCGGTTCTTTTCCGGATAATCTCATTTCTGATCTTATCCTTCAAAGATACTCCGAGCATAGCTCGCTCCATAGCACGCTGAGCGACTTTGAATTTGTGGACTAGTCCCGCAGTTAGTGTCCACGTTTCGGCACCGTATGTCATGGCAGGTAAGACGCATTGGTTGAAGACTTTCGTCTTCAAACATTGCGGTATAGACGACTTGAGGACTTGACGAAGGTTGCCAAATGCTGCCCATCCCAAGCGAATACTTCGATCGGCTTCCTTCTCGAAGTTGTTCCTACCGACTTGTATTATCTGTCCTAGGTAGGTATATTCACTAACAACTTCGAGAGGTTTCCCCTCGACGTATATCGGTCCCGGCACGACATGCCTATTGAACATGACCTTGGTCTTGTCCAAGTTCATACCGAGACCGACACACCGGGAAGACTCGCCTAGGCTACGCAGCATTTCGGTGAGTTGTTCCAGCGACTCTGCTATGATGACGATATCGTCGGCAAATCGAAGGTGTGAGATGTACTCGCCGTTTACATTGACTCCATACCTAGTCCAATCCAGCGTTTTGAAAACGTCTTCCAACGCGTTGGTGAACAGTTTCGGGGATATTAAATCCCCCTGTCTCACCCCTCTGCGCAGTTGGATCGCCTTCGTCTTACAGTCCTGGATGTGGACAGTCATTGTAGCGGCGTTGTACAGACATCTCAGTACCTCGATATATCTCCAATCGATATGACATCTCTGCAATGAGTCGAGCACTGCCCAGGTTTCGATGGAGTCGAAGGCTTTCTCGTAGTCCACAAATGCCATACACAGCGGCTGATTGTACTCTTCGGTCTTCTGCACAATCTGCCGAACAGTATGGATGTGGTCCACGGTGCTGTAGCCTGATCGAAAGCCGGCTTGCTCTGGGGGCTGGAACTCGTCAAGTCGTCTGGCGAGACGGTTCGTGACGACTCTTGAGAACAGCTTATACACGTGACTCAGGAGGGAGATTGGTCTGTAGTTTTTCAAGAGGGTTTTATCACCTTTCTTGAAAAACAGTACCACCTCACTCCCGCTCCACGTTTCCGGGGTCTTGCCATGTTGGATGACGGAATTAAAGAGGCTTGCTAGCTCTTTCAGGACCGGAGTCCCGCCTGCCTTAAGCAACTCTGTTGTGATTCCGTCATCTCCCGGAGCTTTGTTGTTTTTAAGCTGTTCTAGAGCCGCCCTAATCTCTCCTTGGTCAACGACCGGGAGCTCCTCGGAGTAATGGCGCATAAGAGGGGCGCGCTGGTCATCAATACTGATTCCCACGGGTTTATCCGATCTTGAAGAGAACAACTGCCCATAAAACCTCTCTACTTCTCCGATAATCTCAGGCCTAGAGGTAACGACCCCACCATTTTCAGTTTTAAGTTTTGTCAGACGCGGCCTCCCAAACTTGCGAGCGAACACTTTCGATCCCCGATTTTGCTCAATCGCAGCCTTGATGGCACGGGTATTGGAGCGTCGGAGATCGCGTCGCGTCAGCGTTTTTATTGTTCGGTTTAAGGCCTTATCTGACAAAAACGATGGTAGTTCTCGTCGTTTTCTCATGAGCTCGAGTGTCTCAGCAGAGAGTTTTGGTGCGTTGTCTCTTCTCTGTGGCGGAAAATACTTGCGGGATGTGTTTTGCAGTATTTTGACCAGCGTGTCGGTTCTCTCATCAATGCTGCTTATGGTTTCCAACGCGGTGAATTGATTTTGAAGTTCCATTTGGAACTTTTCGGAGCCTTGAGCAGCTTGGAGCATGGTAGGTCGGAGAGTAGACCTCATCATTCTCGATCTTTCGGCTTTTAAGTTGATATTTAGAGTGCCTCGAACCAAGCGGTGATCACTTCCGGTATTAAACCTGTTGATCACTGAAACATCTCTAAATATGTGCCTTTTATTCGAAATGATAAAGTCTATCTCGTTCCTTGTCACGTTATCGGGGCTTCGCCAGGTCCACCTCCTCTGAGGCTTCTTTTGAAAGAAAGAATTCATCAAAAAAAAAGCCCCTGCGCTTCGAGAAAGTTTACCAGCATTTGCCCCCTGTGATTTCTGCAGCCCAAGCCGTAAGGTCCGACTTTCGATTCACCGCTATCTTGTACTCCCACTTTAGCATTAAAGTCTCCCATAACAACATTGTAGTGGGCCCTCGAGGTGTCGTTGAGGGCCTTTGCGATGTCCTCGTACATCGCTTCGACCACATCATCAGAGTATGTCGAAGTTGGCGTATATACCTGTACAACCTTCAGGGAGTACCTGTCGGAAAGTTTTAGGACAAGGTACGCTACCCGGTTCGACACACTACTGATTTCCACAATGCTGCTAATGAGATCCTTTTTGACTAGAAAACCGACACCACCCTGGGAGAGGTTATCACCTTCGCGGAAGTAGAGTAAGTTACCGGACTCTAGAGTTATCGTGTCCTCCCCCTGTCTTCGGACTTCAGATAACCCCAGTATATGCCAGTTTATATGACTTAACTCTACTTCTAATTCGGCGAGGTGATGGTCCAGCCTCATCGAGCGTCCATTATACGTTGCCATTTTCAGTCGCTTTATACGGTAGCCTGCCGTGAACCGGTGATTCTTAGCACCCCCTGCCCTGCCAATACCGCGACCGCTACCTTGGTCGGGCCTAGCGGGCTTGCCGGTAACTGGGGGCCTTTTTTTGGGCGCATCTGCCATTAAGGGAGGGGTTTGCCCATACTCGCCGCGCTGGGCAGGCGTGTTGGCGAGCGCAGTAGGGGGTAAGATGTTTATGGGAGGGGGGACGCTGCTGCCCATCCCCCCTTTTCCCCGTCCCTCAGTCGCCTCTTACGACAGCCACGGGATGAGATTGGGGGAGTACTATTCTAAGCCGGTACTCCACGGCGCCTGGAAACCTGCATGTGTCTAATTTCACTGAAATTTTGCCACATGTGTATTCCACCAACCCGCATTGGAGCAGCGTGGTGGAACAAGCTCCATACCTTCTCTTCAAAAAGGGAGAGGAGATCTTAGCCCAGCAGTGGGACATACACAGGCTGTTACTTTACTTTACTACTTTACAACACATAAATTATAATACTTTTTTTTAATTATCAAAAAACATCACTTACGTATCATCGCAGAAGTCTTCCATATCATCAGAGCTGTAGAAGAAGTCACTCTCCAAGTCCTCGGAATTGAAATCACCAGCTAAATACATATCGTCCTTTATCCTGACCTTCTCCAACTTATCGATGACATTGTACACTCTATCGGCAAACTTTGTCCCACTTCTCGTTGCATCCTCATCATCATTGGTCGGTTGCCTCTTCGTCTTCTTAAAATCGTTTTCCGATTTCAAATCGTTGACGTTCTTTCCGATTTTCTCGTCACAGACCTTTGGTATCGACGATTGATTATTCAAGGGTTCCGGTACTTCTTGTGATGAACTCTGCCATGCTGTTGTTAGGACGTCCTTCGCTGGCGATACTTTGTTCTTCTTCCTTCTGTTCTTCCTGCCCGAGTTCCTTCTGCAGGGTTAAATTTTCAAAAATCCTTCCTAAGTGCTAAACTATTGCGTAAAAGGAACCCGTATGCAAATTTTCATGTCGCAGTAGTTTGGGCTGTGCGTTTATATGCCAGTATGTTATATATATGTAAATGAAGCTCTTTGGGCTCTTCATTAAATTTAAATTGCACGTGCATTAACTTCGACTTAATACGTCCAAGTATTATCTATTGTGGCAACACTTTGCATTATGTCATGTGTCATTCTATAATTAGAGAAATTCACACTGGCTTAATATAATAAAAAGTTAACGACGTTTTTTTAAAAAAGAAACAATTCAGATTGTAAAAAAATATTTGAAGCAATAGCTTTTAATGTTGTTTCTTTTTACGGGTTAGTAAATAATTATAATTTGTACTCATACTTTGTTTGCAGAAGTAATTTGTGATATGATATAAAAAAGAATAAATTTCGCTTAACAGAGCAACGACTTTAGTTTTTATTTCAATAAATAAACTTATTACATATATACAAAGGTTTGTACATACCCTTGGGTGCGTCTGGGTTCTTCCTGCCGTTCTCTTGATCGTTTTTATGTTTTTTCTTATTATTCTGTCTGTTCGTATTGCCATCTGACGGATCGAAGAGGCTGAAGAACGAGTCCATTTTTGTCTGAAAAATTAGATTACCCATTATTGTTCGAATAATAATAATATCCTGGGACATTATTTACACACGGCCATCTGATCCCAAACTAAGCAGAGCTCGTACTACGGAAATCAGACAACTGATATACTACATATACTACTTTTCTTTTGTAAATACATACTTATATAGATAATTACACCCAGACTAGGGACAAACAGACATGTTCATGCACACGAATATCTGTCCTGGTGGGAATCGAACCAACAACCTTCGGCGTGAAAGGTAAGTGTTTACCAACCACGCCAACCGGCCCGTCAATAATGAAATTTAAATATTAAACAAATGGAAGAAATATGTATAATCCGCGCGCGATTAGAATGGTATAAGACATTTTGGAACCAAGACTCGCGTGGATTTTTGCTTTTTATCTGTTATTTTATTGATTTATGGTTAGACAATTATTTTAGAATGTCTTACTTATACTTTTAGATTTAGTTATTAAGCTTATTTTTGTTTTGCTTTTAGAATACTAGTTAACACTCGCAGTTTCGCACGCGTGTTATAGGGGGGTGGTTAAGCCGTGAAAGCGTAACAGACATACAGTTACTTTCGCATTTATAATATTAAGTATAGATGATATTTTTGTTCAGAACTTCATTGCTTACGTTTCAACAATACAACAACAACCGAAGGGAGTCCAAGCGCTTGACCAACGGCTTTACGTGCTTTCCGAGGCACGGGTATGAACACACATCTAACATCCAAACTCCGAGCTGCTATTGAGAATTTTCAAAAGAATAACCCAATAACTTTCTATCAGCCCCACCCGGGGATTGAACTGAGGACCTCGAGATCAGCGGCCTTATATATAGCTTCTAGACCAACAGGGTCAAAAGAATACTTACTAATATTACGAATGTGAAAGTGTGTTTGTTTCTTTGTTACGCTTTTACGTTTTAACTTCTCGACCGATTATCATGACCGAAAAAATGTTGACATTGTAACAGAAAAGGACAAAGGACATACATCTGTCTCAGTCCCTCAAACATGGGTCAAGCTGCGGGCGAAAACTATTATTATATAAATAGATGTACTTCGCAGTGTCACCCTCTTTAAATTTAGACTCTTAACGTGACAATCGTGAATTTTCTTATTATAAATAAATTTAAGTAGAGTTCACTGACACGATAAAAATAAAATTAGCATGCTTTGAATCCGTAACAGCCTGTGAATGTCCCACTGCTGGGCTAAAGTCCTCCTCTCCTCTTTTTGAGGAGAAGGTTTGCAGCTTATTCCACAACGCTGCTCCGATGCCGGTTGGTGGAATACACATGTGGCAGAATTTCAGTGTAATCAGACACATGCAGATTTCCTCACGATGTTTTCCTTCACCGTAAAGCAAGAGATGAATTATAATCACAAATTAAGCACATGAAAATTCAGTGGTGCTTGGCCGGGTTTGAACCCACTATCATTGGTTAAGATTCACGCGTTGTTACCACTGGGCCATGTCGGCTCTATGTTTTGAATAAAACTACTAATATACATAATAACATTAAGCATATTAATAAATGAAAAGGAATGTTTGTAAGTATGTTTGTCGTTATGTAAACGTTCTTGAACTAATCATTCGATTGTGTATGAGTTTTGGTGAGGTGTTCTGTGTAAAACTGCGAAGATTTCTGACTCAAAAATAAGTAATTTTTTTTTGTCTGTCCTTCCGTAAAAACATTTTATTTAAGCCCTTAAAATATTACGGAGTTAGTAATCTATATAATAACGCGCTTTTAACCACGAGGGTAATGCAGTAACCTGAGACAGCTCCTAACCTTCATAGAGGGATTTAAGACCTTAAAGCTTAAAGCAGCAGTAGATACTTGTCTTTTTTTTGTATCTTGTAAAATGCTCGAATTCAGGGCGTCATTTTCTTTGACGTCAAAAAAAATATCTGTCATAGTTTTTTCTTATAATCATTGTATTAAAGAAAAATCATGACGGCAACTTTAAAATAACATATATACTAATATTATCGACATTAGCTAGCCCTTACTACATCTATAAACATACTTACATAGGTACAAGTTCTGTAGACATATATGAATTTGCATATTTCGACCGTAATTTTTTCTACTCTTTAATTTTTTTTATGAATAACACTAAAGCTCAAAAAAAAGAATCCTTTAACAAAGGAGAAGAAGGCACTGAACTGTTTTATCTAAAGTCTATATAATCTGATACAGTGAAGTGGCATAATTTCATCGGACTCACGTGTGGATTCTACCGAGACGATACGACACGAAATCAAATATAAGTATATTGTTTTATATTAATAATTACTACCTAACGTTGAAAATAACAAAAATTAAAACAAACTAAGCCTTAATTTAAAATTGGAACTCAATTTGAAAGCGAATATTTATTTGCTCATACAATAGACATACGATAACGCGACCACAGAACCGCCGACTAAGATTTATTGTATAACTCTATGTATAATAATAATAATAATATCCTGGGACTTTATTCACACACGGCCATCTGATCCCAAATTAAGCAGAGCTTGGGCCATGGAAACCAGACAACTGATATACTACATATGTATACTACTTTTCTTTTGTAAATACATACTTATATAGATAATTACACCCAGACTCAGGACAAACAGACATGTTCATGCACACAAATGTCTGTCCTGGGTGGGAATCGAACCCACAACCTTCGGCGTGTAAGGCAGGTACCTACCAACCACGCCAAACGGCTCGTCATATAATATAAATACTACTGCTAGGCTTCAAATTAGTTCCGCCCGAGGTTTTATTCACATTCCTTTTTTTATAAACAAATTAGTCTCATAAAAGGCTCGAATTCAGGGCGTCATTTTGTTTAACTTCAATTGGATAGAATGCGAATAAAACTGCGGGACAGCGCTTGTATATTTTGAAGTTTTATTTTAACAAATAAATATTGAAAATCGATTTCATAATTATAGTATTATTGTAAAATAAAAGCTTTATAAATTGTTTTGGCAATACACCATATTTTCATTTCTGACATTGGTTATTTTTTTTTTATTGAAGTGGTATATTGCCAATTTCTGTATTTATTCTGGATGTTCCGAAAATGTCATTATATGTAACAGAGTCGAACAAGCAATGTAATTCAAAATTATTTTATGTTATTTTTAGGAAGTACGAGTAAGCTGGCTGGTTAAGGTCTGTTCTACCTTTTTGGATAATACACAGTGGATTGTTTAGCAGAATTTCAGTGAAATTTGATAATTATAAATGCAGGCTGTCTCACGATATTTTTAAACGCAAACTAATCACATGAAAATTCACTGGTGCTTGTTTAGGTTTGAAACAGTCATTATTGTTTAAGGTAGTGTTATATGTATTTCACTATGCCTGCTCGATATATATATTTAAAAAAAACACACAGAAAGTGACTTGGGAACAGATAAGTAACATTCCTTTTGAATACAATAACATAACATGAATGACAAATTTCATTATCAAAATAATCACAACAGATAACCGATACGGCATTTTAATGTTTTTATTAGTCATAACAGATTAGAAAAAGTTAAATTTAAAAAAAACTTTTTGTATGTTTACTATAAAATATGTTTATAAATGTTATATTATTTTATAAGAAAGGGGGGTAAGGGGGGAACGGAACTACCATCTAAACCGACCCAATTGCCAACCTCACCTGCACGTGGTGCTCCCTGCTAGATAACAGACGAGGCTCTGGCGACCGATCAATGGCGGTATAACCATACGCACCATGATTGGAAAAAGGGAAACAGCGACCTTGAGGTACAAGTAACCTCTAAAATGTCTGTTGCAGAAGGCAAGGGGAAACCACTGCACTATTATTCCCTAGTTATCGTCAGCTTTATGGAAACGTCTAAGAAAGAAATGGCCCCGAGTTCCTGGCGTCCCTTAGATGGGACAGGGGTGCTAAGAATCTCCAGGTGGAAAAAACAACAAATGAAGATAGGAACGTGGAACGTCAGAAGCTTGAAGAGTCCTGAAAAAGTCTACAATGTCTGCAAAGAAATGCAACGAATGAAGATTAACATCATGGGACTAAGTGAGATTAGATGGATAGGCAAAGGTAAACACCAAATAGATAATAATTACACCATGTATTACTCTGGTTCCGAGGATAGCTCCAACAAGTATGGAGTGGGAGTAATCATAAACACAAAATACATTAATGCACCTGTTAACTTAGTACCAAAATCAAACCGATCCATGTTAATATCATGTAGACTCAAACAACTAAAGAAGAGAACACAGTACCACGCAATAGACGTGAGGAAACTTAAAGAACTTAACATCCAAGATAAAGTGGCGAAAGAAATAAACGAGTGGGCAGCAGATGAGAAACCTGGGATAATGCGTACGGTGGAGGAAGAGTGGTGTTCAATGAAGAACAAAATATTAAACATCAATAAGACACACTTGAAAAGAGATTGGATTCCTAAGCAGAGTGGGATGACAGAAAAAATATATGATCTTATCGAAGAAAGGAGAATCTACAAGAATTCCGACAATAGCAAGTATACTGAGATTGATAAGAAAATTCGGCGTGAAGTTCGTTATGCTAGAGATGCTTGGTATCAGTGCAAGTGTGATTTTGTGGAGGACCTTTATGCTAAACATCATGCATTTAACCTGCATAAGGAAATAAAATCTTTGGTAGGACACAAAAAGACGACTCACCAACTTACGGATGAAAATAATATTCCCATATTAGATATATCAGGAAAAAAACACCTATGGGAACAATACATTTCATCAATATACCGACGATTTCGATTTAGACGATTAAGAAAAATGCCAGCAGGTCATTTACCAGTTGATGTTGATGTTGATGACAGCTGTAACGGTATTGACGAGTAAGCTTAATGTGTGTAGACGAGTAAGGGGTGCTAGCGGCCGTATTGCGTTCGACCGTACCTGTAGTTATTACGTAGTCGTAGCCCGGTAGAAGTCGGTAACTCTTGAGGCAACTCAAGTAGACCGTGGGTGCGCGGTGCGCGTTTAACTCAGGCGGAGGTCGGGGTCTAAGAGAGACCACAATGGTGTGTAGTCACGGGGTGATACACATGGACACATGCAAGTTTTCGATCCACGCGGTGGATGCGGCAGGGCAATGTGATTGCCAGTCGGCTAGAGCCGTGGCGCTAGAGGTTTTTACTCGTAGAGTTTTGTAAACTTTAAAGATAATGTTGCAGTATAGTGTTAATGTGGAATAAAATGACTGTGGTATCTGGCCTGGCGTGGTGATCTTGACTGTAATTGTAATTTTGATTATTTTGAATTCCTATTGTTCGATATTGTTTTAAAGTAGAGTTGAAGTTGAGTTGTTAATAGAAATTAAACTGTAGTGATCTAAGAGTTTCTTTATTTATCCGATGTGTATGTAATGTCAGAAGTGGCCGAGCAGAACAAGGTTTTCCTGTGGTATGTTTTGTCGGCAGGTTAACAATCACACGTGGGCGTGTGCAAGCAGGATGGCCGTGTCGCAACCGGGTGAATTATTTCGGTCAACGCCATCTAGTGGTATACGTTCGAGACTACGTTATGGAATCGTTTCCGGAACGCCAGCGCCACGTAGCGGCACTCGATGGAGTTTGTGTAAGCATGCGCCAGAGGGGAACGTCCTACCACCAGATCGTCGCCATAAACAGGATGCAACGCGTGTTGGATCTGATACCGGATTGGCTAGACAAGTGGAGGATGGCTGTCAACGTTGGTAAGACGGCCGCTCTGCTTGTCGGTGCTGATAAGCCGATGCGTCGGCTCACCTTCCGAGGCCAGGAAGTGTGATGGCAGACCTCAGTCTGCTACTTGGGGTGTCACTTGGACCGCAGGCTGCGCATGATACCCACCGTTAATAAGGTGGTGAGTCATGCCGCGGCTGCCCGGTCTAAGCTGCACACCCTCTTCACGTCGCGGCTTCCGTTGAAGACCAGACTGAGGGTCTACGGTGCCTACGTCCGCTCGCGCCTGACGTATGCGGCCCCCGCCTGGTACGCACTCTGCTCAGCGTACCAGAAGCGGAGGATTCAGATCCAACAGAACCGATGCCTACGCTTGATTGTAGGAGCTCCAAAGTACGTCAGAAATGATGTCATCCATAGAGACACCAGGACACCCACCGTGGAGGAGTTCGTCCACAAGCTCGCTCGCTCGCTATTTGCTAAGGCAGATATAGCAGTGCGAGCGTACACCTCCACGGTATAGCACCGCTGCATGCTCTGGCATGCAGCGGTGCACCACCTGAGGGGCGTCCGTTACCTCGTGAGTCCCTACTGTCGCCGACCATCAGCGCCGATGCGGCCATCGGTGAAGAGGACGACGACGATCTGGAGATCAATTTCTTTTCCTTATCAGATAGAGATCAATTCCGATTCCTTTATACAGAAAATGTAACCTATAAGTATGTATTTACAAAAGAAAAGTTTTATATGTAGTATATCAGTTGTCAGGTTTCCATAGCACGAGTTTTGTACAAGCTTAATTTGGGATCAGATGGCCGTGTGTGAAAAATGTCCCAGGATATTATTATTATTAGTTTCAAACATTTAGAATTAGGATTACGTTGTTAATGTACCAGGAGAACATAAACAGTGAGACGGTTTCACCGAACAGTTAGATTAAAAGAGTCAATTAGTTTCAATTATAATCAATGCTGTTTCTCACGGAGACGCAAATACTCCGCCCTGCCGACACCAGCTACCTTAACAATCCCGGCTACATGCTAGAAGAATCTTTTAAAGGGAAAGCCGGAGTATGCTTGTTCGTCAGGGCGGGTGTTTGTTATCACCGATTGCGCTGCTTGGAGGACCCCTCCTTCTCCATGTTGGTGGTACGTGTGGACCTGGTTCGTCAGAGTCGAGTCTACGTGTGCCTCTACAGATCTCACAATGGTGACTTGGAGACAAGCCGATTATTTGACCATCTTAGTCGGGTGACAGATGCTGCGCAAGAGCAGTTTCCTAACGCGGAATTGGTGTTTTTGGGGGATTTTAATGCTCACCATGAATCATGGTTGAAATCCCTCAAAACTGACCATGCTGGAAGAACTGCTCATGCTTTTGCTCTCACACACGACTTGACCCAACTGGTTGATCAGCCCACCAGGATCCCAGACATTGATGGGCAAGCGCCTTCTCTACTGGATCTTCTGCTGACTTCTCACCCGGTGGAATATCAGGTTGTGGTTCAAGCTCCACTTGGTTCTTCGGATCACAGCCTTATATCTACCAAAGTGCCACAGGCCAAGCTGCCGCCATCAGCGGTATGCAAACGTCGCGTTTGCTGCCGCGACTTGTAGCTGCTGCCGACTTATAGTGCCAAAGCACTATAAGTCGGCAGATTGGGACGGTATGCGCGATTACTATGCGTCAGTCCCTTGGAAGGAACGTCGCTTCAGTGGGAATGACCCGACAGCTAGTGCCGCTGCTGTTGCTGATGAGATCATGTTAGGAATGGAATACTACATTCCTACCTCAGATCTCATCAATAGGGGTACGCGTAACCGTTGGTTCACTCGTGAATGTGCCGACGCTGTATCATCTAAGCAGGCGGCATATCGCACGTGGATCAACAGCTGCATTAGCGGGGCATCTAACATTGACTCACTGAATGCAAACTACAATAAAAATTCCAAGTCATGTAGGAAGGCATACACGAGAGCGGATGCACAGCGCATTGTACCGATTGGTCATGACCTTATTTCGCATCCTAGGGGCTCCCGTAGTGTATGGCCATAGCCAACGCCCATAGACATTGGCATTGCAAGAAATGTTAACCATCGCTTACATCGCCAATGCGCCACCAACCTTGGGAACTAAGATGTTATGTCCCTTGTGCCTGTAATTAAATACTCAATATTATAACAAAGAAACTAGCGCCATCTCAAACCCAACCATAGAACTTAGTTAAACCTTTCATCACTAGATGGTGCTTTACGATACGCGACCAAAGCTGAAACGCGCTGGCAAGATTCGCTCACGAATAATGACCTGCTCGGTGTGTTTAAATATTTGTATCGAGTCTTAGGGATCTTGATAGCTGCAAGATAGTGCTTCCACACCTGCTGGGACATTATTTGAAGGCTTTCTAAGAAAATACTCGCTTCTAGATACGAGTGCTACCGGCTACTTCCACCTGGTGGGATAGTCTGCTGGCTCCGTACTTAGAGGTGCATTCGCCTATTTGTTAAGTGTAACCACCCGCATGATGGAAAATAAACCGCATTTGTAAGAGCAATTAGTCTTGTTTTTCCAAAGAGTATCCTCCACCAGACACCAGCCCATTACAATATTTAATTTAGTTACTAGAACTCACGACTTCAACAAGATAATAACGAACGTACCTTGAGTGAGAACGCCTATGAGCGTCGACTTGCCCGCCTCGTTCGCCCCCATCACTGCAACCCGCAGCACGACGCTCTGCTGCGTGTCCGCCAGCTGCGAACCGAGTACGTACTGTAGCGTAGACAGGTTTAGACAGAGATAGAATTATCAAATCTTTTGACCCTTATCGTGTAACCAGTGTTGGTGTTTGTTTCGCTACTTAAGTAGCGAAACAAACTTGACAGTTGGTGCGTTCATTGTGTTTTATGTTCATTTTTCGCTTATATTTATGTTAGAAAACGATTCTAGTCTAGTGTAAAGGCCGAGAAACAATCTTTATATCATATCGATGGTTATACAGTGGTGCAGTGTCGTATTATTTCATGTTAAAGCGACAGCAAGAAGAAAATTGCCGGCGTGTGTTTTCACGCGTAAGTACGACTATTTTGTCTCAAAATATAGTTTCTCAGTGATGTTTATTTATGCCATAGCATGACGGAACCTTATATCGCATTAAAATCCTAAAGATAATATGATTTTCCAGTTTTTATTATTCATAACCTATAATTATTTATCATGTAAGTGCTGAAAGCATCGGCTAAAAAAAGTCCCGATATTCGATAAAAAATATCGACTCGTCGACAATGAAACAAATAAATACGGAGTCCATTAATAAACTAAAGTGCTTCGTTATATTTATTCGTTATCCTATTTATAGTTTTCTAACGACAACATGATTTAACATTCTTCATGAATTTATAATATTATTAGATTCCGAGTCAAGAGGGTAACATAGAAATATATGTGGCAACCATTCTTTATGAGGA
This sequence comes from Nymphalis io, assembly GCF_905147045.1. NCBI lineage: Eukaryota > Metazoa > Arthropoda > Insecta > Lepidoptera > Nymphalidae > Nymphalis > Nymphalis io. Next base: position 656,466 of record NC_065917.1, on the reverse strand, counting down.
GAACGCTAATCCAGTACCATATAAAGATGCCGAAGTACTATTGATAACGGAAACAAAAACAAACAATGCAACGGTTTTCGGGTGTAGGAGGAGGAACAAAAAAATATTATAATTAAAAAAATGTATAATAAACATTAAAAAGTAAAATTTAATAACCCTATTTAGTTTTAATTAAGTCCCGAAAATCTCCCAAAACAGGGAACGCGGGTACTATGGCAACGTTATAAGCACACATCGACAAACCATCTCCGTCTCGATCGCGGCCTCGCGGCCCCTCGGTGTACCAGTTCCAGGCGTGCCCACCTTGCGGATGTACACCTCGGCGACGGCGCGCGCGGGCACCCAAGGCGGGCCCGCGCGCCCACGAGCGCGGCGCCGAGCGCGTGCGCCATGTCCCGCAGCGCGCCCGCCCGCAGCCCGCGCAGCGCGCCTCAGTCGCGCACACCCACCACGTACACCGCCGCGCCACCGCCCGAGCGCAGCCACCACTTCAGCTGCGGTGGGGGGGAGGCACGTGTTGAGGTGTCGGGGTGACAATACGATATATTTTTACTGGTGGGAGAGCTTTGTGCGAGCCCGTCCGGGTAGGTCCCACCCCCTCGTCAGATATTCTACCGCAGACCAGCGGTACTCGGTATTGTTGTGTTCCGGTTTGAAGGGTGAGTGAGCCAATGTAAATACAGGCACGGGGGACATAGCATCTTAGTTCCCGAGGTTGGTGGCGCATTGATGATGTGAGCGATGATTAACATTTCTTACAATGCCAATGATTAAAAGAGTCAATTAGTTCCAGTTATGATTACAGTGTTAATGTACCAGGACATCATAAACAGTGTGTCGGTCTCACCGAACGATTAGATTAAAAGAGTCAATTAGTTCCAGTTATGATTACAGTGTTAATGTACCAGGAGATCATAAACAGTGAGTCGGTCTCACCCAACGATTAAATTACAAGAGTCAATTAGTTCCAGTTAGGATTACATTGTTAATGTACCAGGAGATCATAAACAGTGAGTCGGTCTTACCGAACGATTATATTAAAAGATTTAATTTTGACTAGACGTTTGGCGCGGTTGGTAGATACTTGCCTTTTCACGCCGAAGGTTGTGGTTTCGATTCCCACCCAAGACAGACATTTGTGTGCATGAACATGTCTGTTTGTCCTGAGTCTGAGTGTAATTTTCTGTATAAGTATGTATTTACAAAAGAAAAGTAGTATATGTAGTGTGGGGCCTACATTACCTACCACACGCAGCGTCCATACAAAACATCAAGCATATGACCGCCGCGAGCCGAAGGCGCGCGGTTACTAAAACGTAGGAGCACATACGCCGAGTTTTGTATGGACACAGATAGGCGCGTATTTATATGGTGCCCCCCGCGGCGACGGTGCGCCCCTCACCTCTCGTACAATTCGTAAGAAATAATTATTGTTCTTACATACTCACTCGCTATTGGTAGAAAAGCCAATGTTTTTATTTGTACATAATATTCTTAAAGAATTTTATTCTTGTTATAGCCCTTCCGATTGGTAAACCGGTAATTAAATTGTAACTCACATTATAATCCAATTTCATTGGTTATAATGTGAAACTTTTTATTGGAGACGAATTTCTGTAAATATTGTTTATTGGTTATTAATAATTGTCATTTTTGTATATATATCTGTGTAAATTTCAAATAAATCATTCCACCTGAAGCATAAACAAGTTTATTACGATACTCAAGAAACCTCCGAAATAGTTAGGGAAGCAATAGCCCCTACAGTGGTGACCTACCGACGTTGAGAAAATGGATCAAGATACTGCTGCTCAAGACCCCAAACCTCTGGCCGAGGTAGACCTGGCAGCCATCTCCGTACAGTCACGGATACTACCATTCTGGAGGGACCTTCCACGAGCCTGGTTCATACAATTTGAAGCTGTCGTCGACCCCTTGAAGACGTCCGATGATCAGAAGTTCCGTTACGTCCTGCAACAGCTGCAAGCCACGGACCTGCAACACGTCACCGACATTCTATACGACACGCCGTCTACTGATAAATACATCACATTGAAGAACCGACTACTCGCCGTATATGAAAAATCAGACGTAAAGAACTTCCAGAAGCTCGTCAGCGGTCTACAGCTGGGTGACCAGAAACTCTCTCAATTACTTCGCAAGATGCGAGAACTAAGCGCCGGTATGATTACGAACGAAGGGCTCCGTATCGAGTGGCTTAACCATTTACCTACTCAGATACGCGTTGTTCTATCCGTAAATACCGAGTCATCACTCGACACACTCGCCGCCATGGCCGACAAGATGGCGGAATACTCCGAGCTCGCGATGATCGCCGCTGTATCGACCGCAACAACAACTACGAACGACGCCGTATCAACACAAATAGCAATGTTATCGAAGCAGCTAGAAAAATTGTCGCTAGAAATCAACGAAATACGCGGCCGCTCCACACATCGTCAATACCGTCGCTATCGCTCCCAGTCAAGGCCACGATCCAATTCAAACTCAACAAGAAACAAATCATCTGTGAAGCCCGGCGATGCCACGTGGGAATGTAAATACCATTACCGATTCGGCGATAAAGCGAAGCGTTGCGAATCGCCGTGTTGCCGAAGAAACAAAGCTTTAAACTAGCTCCGACATCGACTACGGCGGACCTCGATGTCCCTACTGCCAGCAACCGCCTATGTATCTACGATCGCAACACTCGAGAACGTTTCCTCGTGGATACCGGCGCCGATATATCCGTATTATCAGCATCAAATTATAGAAGCAATACAAAAATCGAAAACGCCTGCAGATTATTTGCCGCAAACAACACACCTATCAAGACGTATGGCGAAAAAACGTTAAGATTGGATTTTGGTTTACGACGAAACTTTCTATGGACATTCATCATCGCTGACGTCAAAACATCGATCTTGGGAGCTGACTTTCTACGACACTTCAAACTATTAGTAGACCTGCATAAGAAGAAACTAATAGATAAAGTCACCGAACTTTCCGTCGATGCTATTGAAATTTCTACAGGCGCTGAAACAGAAACAGAAAAGGTACACGTAATCGGCACAAACCAAGCCTATTACCACGTACTGAAGCAATATCCAGATGTACTTCGACCCATGTCACTCAAACAACCTTCGAAGCATAACGTCGTCCACCATATCGAGACAACTGGCCCGCCACTCTACGCCCGTCCGCGTCCGCTTCCACCGGATAAGTATAAAGCTGCAAAGACTGAGGAAGAGAATATGCTGGAAATGGGCATCTGCAAACCGTCAAACAGTCCCTGGGCGAGCCCGCTACACGTTGTGAAGAAGAAGGACGGCGGCTTACGAGTTTGCGGTGACTACAGACGTCTAAATGCGATCACACTACCCGACCGCTATCCGATACCTTGCATACAAGACTTCACATATCAACTTCATAACAAGACAATATTCTCGAAGATCGACTTAAAAATGGCTTACTACTGGATACCAATTGCTGAGGAAGACGCACAGAAAACCGCGATTATAACTCCATTCGGTTTGTTTGAATTCAACTGCATGACCTTTGGACTACGTAACGCGAGCCAGACATTCCAGCGATTTATGCACGAAGTACTCCGAGGCGTCGAAAACTGCTTCTGTTTCGTCGATGACATCTTATTATATTCCGAAAACGAAGAAAAACACATTGAATTATTACATCAAGTATTACAGCGATTAGAAAAATTTGGCGTCACACTGAAATTAGAAAAATGCGAATTCGGAAAAAGCAAAATTAATTTTCTCGGTTACGAAGTCTCAGCGGACGGAATCAAACTGACTGAAGATCGCATCGAAGCCATTTCAAAATATCCGAAACCGAAAACCATCGTCGAGTTACGTCGCTTCCTAGGCATGTTGAATTTCTATCGAGACTGCCTACCACATCAAGCCGAACTTCAACACGAACTCAACAAATATTTGCACAACCGTAAGAAAAACGACAAAACCCCGATCGAGTGGACACCGGAAGCCGACGTAGCCTTTGAAAATTGCCGTCAAAGCATTTTAAAAGCTACAACTTTGACTCATCCGCTACCCGGTACACAACTCAGCATCATGACTGACGCTTCAGATCACAGTCTCGGCACCATACTACAACAGAAAGTAAACAACGAATGGAAACCGCTCGCATACTTCTCAAAAGCAATGAGTGCTACACAACGCCGCTACAGTGTATACGATCGCGAATTACTAGCGATCTATACAGCTGTAAAACACTTCCGATGACTCATCGAGGGATGCGAAGTGACTGTGTACACCGATCACAAGCCACTTGCCTACGCACTACATCGCCAAGCAAATAGTACCGACACTCTGAGAAGAGAACGACAACTACATTTCATTAGTCAATTCTGCTCAAATATCAAATACATACAAGGGGAAGAAAACACAGTCGCCGACGCTCTCTCACGCATAGAAGACATTCAATGCCCGACGATCATCGATTTCAATCAATTAGCCATCGATCAACATAACGACGAAGAACTAAAATCATTACGAAGACAACCTAACTTGAAATTCGCCGACGTCGCGATGCCTGGGATACAGCAGCCAATTACATGCGAGCTGTCTACCGCGACGCCGCGACCGTACCTACCGAGCATTTATCGCTACGCAGCATTCAAAGCGCAACACGATCTATGCCACCCGAGCGTGCGGACATCAAGAAAACAAATAAGTTCGAAATACTTTTGGCCGAACATGAACACAGACATCGGTACATGGACTAAGGCGTGTATTAATTGTCAACGAGCAAAAATACATCGACACGTCATCACACCCTTAGGCGAGTTCCCGCCGTCACAGCGCTTCGAACATATACACATCGACATAGTCGGACCGCTAAGACCGTCGAAGGAGTGTCGATATCTAGTGACTATGATCGATCGCTGTACGAAGTGGCCCGAAGCAGTACCGATACAAGATATAACAGCTGAAAACGTCGCAAAAGCCTTATACGAACAATGGATCGCACGTTTCGGTTGCCCGCTGCGTATATCAACGGATCAAGGACGTCAGTTCGAATCCGAGCTATTCAATTCTCTCATGAAAAGATTCGGAATTACAAGAATTCGAACTACTGCATACCACCCGCAATCGAATGGCCAAATTGAGCGATGGCACCGAACCCTGAAAGCTGCACTGATAGCGCGCGAAGCTACAATTCAATGGACGGACGAGTTACCCACCATGCTACTCGGTTTACGCACGGCGTTACGCAGCGATAACAACTTTAGTCCGGCAATTATTACCTACGGTACTACTCTGCGCATACCTGCAGATTTCTTCGTACCTACACAGTCGAAGATTGACGACGCCGAGTATGTACGCCGCCTCACCGAGAACATGGCAACGCTACAACCAACGCCGCGCTCGCACACGCCGCAAAACAAACCATTTGTTTACAAAGACCTAGCGACGTGTACGCATGTATTCGTGCGCAACGATACAGTTCGAGCTCCACTAACTTCGCCGTACGATGGGCCTTACGAAATTTTGAAACGCTACGACAAGTACTTCCAGATACATCTGCCAACACGCACGACAGTTGTCGCATTGGACAGACTCAAGCCAGCATATACATACAACGAGTCGCCATCGTCTGAGGACCCACCGGTCAGCAGCAGATGCCAGGACAACTCTCCGACCTACACGACGAGATCTGGAAGAAAAGTCAAGCCATCCGTACGATTTTCTTGAGGGGGAGTGATGTGGGACCTACATTACCTACCACACGCAGCGTCCATACAAAACATCAAGCATATGACCGTCGCGAGCCGAAGGCGCGCGGTTACTAAAACGTAGGAGCACATACGCCGAGTTTTGTATGGACACAGATAGGCGCGTATTTATATGGTGCCCCCCGCGGCGACGGTGCGCCCCTCACCTCTCGTACAATTCGTAAGAAATAATTATAGTTCTTACATACTCACTCGCTATTGGTAGAAAAGCCAATGTTTTGATTTGTACATAATTTTCTTAAAGAATTTTATTCTTGTTATAGCCCTTCCGATTGGTAAACCGGTAATTAAATTGTAACTCATCACAAAGTTTCACATTATAACCAATTTCATTGGTTATAATGTGAAACTTTTTATTGGAGACGAATTTCTGTAAATATTGTTTATTGGTTATTAATAATTGTCATTTTTGTATATATATCTGTGTAAATTTCAAATAAATCATTCCACCTGAAGCATCAACAAGTTTATTACGATACTCAAGAAACCTCCGAAATAGTTAGGGCAGCAATAGCCCCTACAGTAGTATATAAGTTGTCAGGCTTTTTTAATCTAATCGTTCGGTGAGACCGTCTCACTGTTTATGATCTCCTGGTACATTAACACCGTAATCCTAACTGAAACTAATTGACTCTTTTAATCTAATCGTTCGGTGAAACCGTCTCACTGTTTATGTTCTCCTGGTACATTAACATCGTAATCCTAATTCTAAATCTTTGAAACTAATAATAATAATATCCTGGGACATTTTTCACACACGGCCATCTGATCCCAAATTAAGCTTGTACAAAACTCGTGCTATGGAAACCAGACAACTGATATACTACATATACTACTTTTCTTTTGTAAATACATACTTATACAGAAAATCACACTCAGACTCAGGACAAACAGACATGTTCATGCACACAAATGTCTGTCCTGGGTGGGAATCGAACCCACAACCTTCGTCTTGTCAAAATTAACTCTTTTAATCTAATCGTTCGGTGACACCGACTCACTGTTTATGATCTCCTGGTACATTAACACTGTAATCCTAACTGAAACTAATTGACTGTTTTAATCTAATCGTTCGGTGAGACCGACTCACTGTTTATGATCTCCTGGTACATTAACATCGTAATCCTAATTCTAAATCTTTGAAACTAATAATAATAATATCCTGGGACATTTTTCACATTAACACTGTAATCCTAACTGAAACTAATTGACTCTTTTAATGTAGATGTTAGTTAATGAGCTTAAATATAAAGCCTTGATTGAAATCCCGGATGAAGCGAATAGATATGTTATTGTTTCTTGCTCTTCCATACCGTGGAAAGCAAGCAAAGCCTTAAGAAAAAACGTATAATTACCGAAAATTACAACACATAAGAGATGAGATGGTCTTGTGGTAAGAACGCGTGAATCTTGAACGATGATCGTGGGTTCAAGCCCGGGCAAGCACCACTGAATTTTCATGTACTTAATTTGTCATTATAATTCATCTCGTGCTTTACGGTGAAGGAAAACATCGTGAGGAAACCTGCATGTGTCTAATTTCACTGAAATTTTGCCACATGTGTATTCCACCAACCCGCATTGGAGCAGCGTGGTGGAACAAGCTCCATACCTTCTCTTCAAAAAGGGAGAGGAGATCTTAGCCCAGCAGTGGGACATACACAGGCTGTTACTTTACTTTACTACTTTACAACACATAAATTATAATACTTTTTTTTAATTAACAAAAAACATCACTTACGTATCATCGCAGAAGTCTTCCATATCATCAGAGCTGTAGAAGACGTCACTCTCCAAGTCCTCGGAATTGAAATCACCAGCTAAATACATATCGTCCTTTATCCTGACCTTCTCCAACTTATCGATGACATTGTACACTCTATCGGCAAACTTTGTCCCACTTCTCGTTGCATCCTCATCATCATTGGTCGGTTTCCTCTTCGTCTTCTTAAAATCGTCTTCCGATTTCAAATCGTTGACGTTCTTTCCGATTTTCTCGTCACAGACCTTTGGTATCGACGATTGATTATTCAACGGTTCCGGTACTTCTTGTGATGAACTCTGCCATGCTGTTGTTAGGACGTCCTTCGCTGGCGATACTTTGTTCTTCTTCCTTCTGTTCTTCCTGCCCGAGTTCCTTCTGCAGCGTTAAATTTTCAAAAATCCTTCCTAAGTGCTAACCTATTGCGTAAAAGGAACCCGTATGCAAATTTTCATGTCGCAGTAGTTTGGGCTGTGCGTTTATATGTCAGTATGTTATATATATGTAAATGAAGCTCTTTGGGCTCTTCATTAAATTTAAATTGCACGTGCATTAACTTCGACTTAATACGTCCAAGTATTATCTATTGTGGCAACACTTTGCATTATGTCATGTGTCATTCTATAATTAGAGAAATTCACACTGGCTTAATATAATAAAAAGTTAACGACGTTTTTTTAAAAAAGAAACAATTCAGATTGTAAAAAAATATTTGAAGCAATAGCTTTTAATGTTGTTTCTTTTTACGGGTTAGTAAATAATTATAATTTGTACTCATACTTTGTTTGTAGAAGTAATTTGTGATATGATATAAAAAAGAATTAATTTCGCTTAACAGAGCAACGACTTTAGTTTTTATTTCAATAAATAAACTTATTACATATATACAAAGGTTTGTACATACCCTTGGGTGCGTCTGGGTTCTTCCTGCCGTTCTCTTGATCGTTTTTATGTTTTTTCTTATTATTCTGTCTGTTCGTATTGCCATCTGACGGATCGAAGAGGCTGAAGAACGAGTCCATTTTTGTCTGAAAAATTAGATTACCCATTATTGTTCGAATAATAATAATATCCTGGGACATTATTCCCACACGGCCATCTGATCCCAAACTAAGCAGAGCTCGTACTACGGAAATCAGACAACTGATATACTACATATACTACTTTTCTTTTACCCAGACTAGGGACAAACAGACATGTTCATGCACACGAATATCTGTCCTGGTGGGAATCGAACCAACAACCTTCGGCGTGAAAGGTAAGTGTCTACCAACCACGCCAACCGGCCCGTCAATAATGAAATTTAAATATTAAACAAATGGAAGAAATATGTATAATCCGTGCGCGATTAGAATGGTATAAGACATTTTGGAACCAAGACTCGCGTGGATTTTTGCTTTTTATTTGTTATTTTATTGATTTATGGTTAGACAATTATTTTAGAATGTCTTACTTATACTTTTAGATTTAGTTATGTTTATTAAGCTTATTTTTGTTTTGCTTTTAGAATACTAGTTAACACTCGCAGTTTCGCACGCGTGTTATAGGGGGGTGGTTAAGCCGTGAAAGCGTAACAGACATACAGTTACTTTCGCATTTATAATATTAAGTATAGATGATATTTTTGTTCAGAACTTCATTGCTTACGTTTCAACAATACATGCATGCAACAATGCAACAACAACCGAAGGGAGTCCAAGCGCTTGACCAACGGCTTTTCGTGCTTTCCGAGGCACGGGTATGAACACACATCTAACATCCAAACTCCGAGCTGCTATTGAGAATTTTCAAAAGAATAACCCAATAACTTTCTATCAGCCCCACCCGGGGATTGAACTGAGGACCTCGAGATCAGCGGCCTTATATATCGCTTCTAGACCAACAGGGTCAAAAGAATCCTTACTAATATTACGAATGTGAAAGTGTGTTTGTTTCTTTGTTACGCTTTTACGTTTTAACTTCTCGACCGATTATCAGGATCGAAAAAATGTTGACATTGTAACAGAAAAGGACAAAGGACATACATCTGTCTCAGTCCCTCAAACATGGGTCAAGCTGCGGGCGAAAACTATTATTATATAAATAGATGTACTTCGCAGTGTCACCCTCTTTAAATTTAGACTCTTAACGTGACAATCGTGAATTTTCTTATTATAAATAAATTTAAATAGAGTTCACTGACACGATAAAAATAAAATTAGCATGCTTTGAATCCGTAACAGCCTGTGAATGTCCCACTGCTGGGCTAAAGTCCTCCTCTCCTCTTTTTGAGGAGAAGGTTTGCAGCTTATTCCACAACGCTGCTCCGATGCCGGTTGGTGGAATACACATGTGGCAGAATTTCAATGTAATCAGACACATGCAGATTTCCTCACGATGTTTTCCTTCACCGTAAAGCAAGAGATGAATTATAATCACAAATTAAGCACATGAAAATTCAGTGGTGCTTGGCCGGCTTTGAACCCACTATCATCGGTTAAGATTCACGCGTTGTTACCACTGGGCCATGTCGGCTCTATGTTTTGAATAAAACTACTAATATACATAATAACATTAAGCATATTAATAAATGAAAAGGAATGTTTGTAAGTATGTTTGTCGTTATGTAAACGTTCTTGAACTAATCATTCGATTGTGTATGAGTTTTGGTGAGGTGTTCTGTGTAAAACTGCGAAGATTTCTGACTCAAAAATAAGTAATTTTTTTTTGTCTGCCCTTCCGTAAAAACATTTTATTTAAGCCCTTAAAATATTACGGAGTTAGTAATCTATATAATAACGCGCTTCTAACCACGAGGGTAATGCAGTAACCTGAGACAGCTCCTAACCTTCATAGAGGGATATAAGACCTTAAAGCTTAAAGCAGCAGTAGATACTTGTCTTTTTTTGTATCTTGTAAAATGCTCGAATTCAGGGTGTCATTTTCTTTGACGTCAAAAAAAAAATCTGTCATAGTTTTTTCTTATAATCATTGTATTAAAGAAAAATCATGACGGCAACTTTAAAATAACATATATACTAATATTATCGACATTAGCTAGCCCTTACTACATCTATAAACATACTTACACAGGTACAAGTTCTGTAGACATATATGAATTTGCATATTTCGACCGTAATTTTTTCTACTCTTTAATTTTTTTTTATGAATAACACTAAAGCTCAAAAAAAAGAATCCTTTAACAAAGGAGAAGAAGGCACTGAACTGTTTTATCTAAAGTCTATATAATCTGATACAGTGAAGTGGCATAATTTCATCGGACTCACGTGTGGATTCTACCGAGATGATACGACACGAAATTAAATATAAGTATATTGTTTTATATTAATAATTACTACCTAACGTTGAAAATAACAAAAATTAAAACAAACTAAGCCTTTATTTAAAATTGGAACTCAATTTGAAAGCGAATATTTATTTGCTCATACAATAGACATACGATAACGCGACCACAGAACCGCCAACTAATATTTATTGTATAGCTCTATGTATAATAATAATAATAATAATATCCTGGGACTTTATTCACGCACGGCCATCTGATCCCAAATTGAGCAGAGCTTGTGCCATGGAAACCAGACAACTGATATACTACATATACTACTTTTCTTTTGTAAATACATACTTATATAGATAATTACACCCAGACTCAGGACAAACAGACATGTTCATGCACACAAATGTCTGTCCTGGGTGGGAATCGAACCCACAACCTTCGGCGTGAAAGGCAGGTACCTACCAACCACGCCAAACGGCTCGTCATATAATATAAATACAACTGCTAGGCTTCAAATTAGTTCCGCCCGAGGTTTTATTCACATTCCTTTTTTTATAAACAAATTAGTCTCATAAAAGGCTCGAATTCAGGGCGTCATTTTGTTTAACTTCAATTGGATAGAATGCGAATAAAACTGCGGGACAGCGCTTGTATATTTTGAAGTTTTATTTTAACAAATAAATATTGAAAATCGATTTCATAATTATAGTATTATTGTAAAATAAAAGCTTTATAAATTGTTTTGGCAACACACCATATTTTCATTTCTGGCATTGGTTATTTTTTTTTTTATTGAAGTGGTATATTGCCAATTTCTGTATTTATTCTGGATGTTCCGAAAATGTCATTATATGTAACAGAGTCGAACAAGCAATGTAATTCAAAATTATTTTATGTTATTTTTAGGAAGTACGAGTAAGCTGGCTGGTTAAGGTCTGTTCTACCTTTTTGGATAATACACAGTGGATTGTTTAGCAGAATTTCAGTGAAATTTGATAATTATAAATGCAGGCTGTCTCACGATATTTTTAAACGCAAACTAATCACATGAAAATTCACTGGTGCTTGTTTAGGTTTGAAACAGTCATTATTGTTTAAGGTAGTGTTATATGTATTTCACTATGCCTGCTCGATATATATATTTAAAAAAAACACACAGAAAGTGACTTGGGAACAGATAAGTAACATTCCTTTTGAATACAATAACATAACATGAATGACAAATTTCATTATCAAAATAATCACAACAGATAACCGATAAGGCATTTTAATGTTTTTATTAGTCATAACAGATTAGAAAAAGTTAAATTAAAAAAAATCTTTTTGTATGTTTACTATAAAATATGTTTATAAATGTTATACTATTTTATAAGAAAGGGGGGTAAGGGGGGAACGGAACTACCATCTAAACCGACCCAATTGCCAACCTCACCTGCACGTGGTGCTCCCTGCTAGATTACAGACGAGGCTCTGGCGACCGATCAATGGCGGTATAACCATACGCACCATGATTGGAAAAAGGGAAACAGCGACCTTGAGGTACAAGTAACCTCTAAAATGTCTGGTGCAGAAGGCAAGGGGAAACCACTGCACTATTATTCCCTAGTTATCGTCAGCTTTATGGAAAAGTCTAAGAAAGAAATGGCCCCGAGTTCCTGGCGTCCCTTAGATGGGACAGGGGTGCTAAGAATCTCCAGGTGGAAAAAACAACAAATGAAGATAGGAACGTGGAACTTCAGAAGCTTGAAACTTCGAGAGGTTTCCCCTCGACGTATATCGGTCCCGGCACGACATGCCTATTGAACATGACCTTGGTCTTGTCCAAGTTCATGCCGAGACCGACACACCGGGAAGACTCGCCTAGGCTACGCAGCATTTCGGTGAGTTGTTCCAGCGACTCTGCTATGATGACGATATCGTCGGCAAATCGAAGGTGTGAGATGTACTCGCCGTTTACATTGACTCCATACCTAGTCCAATCCAGCGTTTTGAAAACGTCTTCCAACGCGTTGGTGAACAGTTTCGGGGATATTACAACCCCCTGTCTCACCCCTCTGCGCAATTGGATCGCCTTCGTCTTACAGTCCTGGATGTGGACAGTCATTGTAGCGGCGTTGTACAGACATCTCAGTACCTCGATATATCTCCAATCGATATGACATCTCTGCAATGAGTCGAGCACTGCCCAGGTTTCGATGGAGTCGAAGGCTTTCTCGTAGTCCACAAATGCCATACACAGCGGCTGATTGTACTCTTCGGTCTTCTGCACAATCTGCCGAACAGTATGGATGTGGTCCACGGTGCTGTAGCCTGATCGAAAGCCGGCTTGCTCTGGGGGCTGGAACTCGTCAAGTCGTCTGGCGAGACGGTTCGTGACGACTCTTGAGAACAGCTTATACACGTGACTCAGGAGGGAGATTGGTCTGTAGTTTTTCAAGAGGGTTTTATCACCTTTCTTGAAAAACAGTACCACCTCACTCCCGCTCCACGTTTCCGGGGTCTTGCCATGTTGGATGACGGAATTAAAGAGGCTTGCTAGCTCTTTCAGGACCGGAGTCCCGCCTGCCTTAAGCAACTCTGTTGTGATTCCGTCATCTCCCGGAGATTTGTTGTTTTTAAGCTGTTCTAGAGCCGCCCTAATCTCTCCTTGGTCAACGACCGGGAGCTCCTCGGAGTAATGGCGCATAAGAGGGGCGCGCTGGTCATCAATACTGATTCCCATGGGTTTATCCGATCTTGAAGAGAACAACTGCCCATAAAACCTCTCTACTTCTCCGATAATCTCAGGCCTAGAGGTAACGACCCCACCATTTTCAGTTTTAAGTTTTGTCAGACGCGGCCTCCCAAACTTGCGAGCGAACACTTTCGATCCCCGATTTTGCTCAATCGCAGCCTTGATGGCACGGGTATTGGAGCGTCGGAGATCGCGTCGCGTCAGCGTTTTTATTGTTCGGTTTAAGGCCTTATCTGACAAAAACGATGGTAGTTCTCGTCGTTTTCTCATGAGCTCGAGTGTCTCAGCAGAGAGTTTTGGTGCGTTGTCTCTTCTCTGTGGCGGAAAACACTTGCGGGATGTGTTTTGCAGTATTTTGACCAGCGTGTCGGTTCTCTCATCAATGCTGCTTATGGTTTCCAACGCGGTGAATTGATTTTGAAGTTCCATTTGGAACTTTTCGGAGCCTTGAGCAGCTTGGAGCATGGTAGGTCGGAGAGTAGACCTCATCATTCTCGATCTTTCGGCTTTTAAGTTGATATTTAGAGTGCCTCGAACCAAGCGGTGATCACTTCCGGTATTAAACCTGTTGATCACTGAAACATCTCTAAATATGTGCCTTTTATTCGAGATGATAAAGTCTATCTCGTTCCTTGTCACGTTATCGGGGCTTCGCCAGGTCCACCTCCTCTGAGGCTTCTTTTGAAAGAAAGAATTCATCAAAAAAAAAAGCCCCTGCGCTTCGAGAAAGTTTACCAGCATTTGCCCCCTGTGATTTCTGCAGCCCAAGCCGTAAGGTCCGACTTTCGATTCACCGCTATCTTGTACTCCCACTTTAGCATTAAAGTCTCCCATAACAACATTGTAGTGGGCCCTCGAGGTGTCGTTGAGGGCCTTTGCGATGTCCTCGTACATCGCTTCGACCACATCATCAGAGTATGTCGAAGTTGGCGTATATACCTGTACAACCTTCAGGGAGTACCTGTCGGAAAGTTTTAGGACAAGGTACGCTACCCGGTTCGACACACTACTGATTTCCACAATGCTGCTAATGAGATCCTTTTTGACTAGAAAACCGACACCACCCTGGGAGAGGTTATCACCTTCGCGGAAGTAGAGTAAGTTACCGGACTCTAGAGTTATCGTGTCCTCCCCCTGTCTTCGGACTTCAGATAACCCCAGTATATGCCAGTTTATATGACTTAACTCTACTTCTAATTCGGCGAGGTGATGGTCCAGCCTCATCGAGCGTCCATTATACGTTGCCATTTTCAGTCGTTTTATACGGTAGCCTGCCGTGAACCGGTGATTCTTAGCACCCCCTGCCCTGCCGATACCGCGACCGCTACCTTGGTCGGGCCTAGCGGGCTTGCCGGTAACTGGGGGCCTTTTTTTGGGCGCATCTGCCATTTAGGGAGGGGTTTGCCCATACTCGCCGCGCTGGGCAGGCGTGTTGGCGAGCGCAGTAGGGGGTAAGATGTTTATGGGAGGGGGGACGCTGCTGCCCATCCCCCCTTTTCCCCGTCCCTCAGTCGCCTCTTACGACACCCACGGGATGAGATTGGGGGAGTACTATTCTAAGCCGGTACTCCACGGCATACACAGGCCATTCCTTATATATTCAAAATGGCGCCTAATAAGAATATAATATAATTTTCAAGCAGTGATGAATCGCTTGAATTTTGTAAAAAATTACCAAAATAGTAATATATAATTTTGGTTTGGTACATATTCAAATTTAGTATTGCATAAGTTAGGTAATAGACGAAATTTCATTTATATTTATAACTGATCAGAATATGATTGACGGGAATAGTTCGTGCTTATAATGCCTGAAGTTCTCAAAAAAATATGACCGAGTTATTACAACTTATACCTAAATACCTGGATGTTTATTTTTTAATTTATATATAATTAACATTATTTTATGCTGCAATTTTTTTAAATTTGTTATGAGTAATATAATAATCAGGTTAGTAAAGGTTTGAATATGTTTTTTTATTTAAAAAAATAACTTTTAACGCGACACGTTTTCTTAGACCAAAAACGTTAATGATACTAATTATCTTTGTTTAAAAAAATCTTATTCAACCATTAATTGCTTTTATTAAATTATGTTTAATATTATTGTAGTTTAATTAATATCGATGCCACAGATAGCTATAAAAATATTAATTAATACAAATCATAAAAAGTCAATGTCATATCGTCTAAAGTAAAATCGGCATTAAATAATCCGATCATTGATAGTTAGATATCGTAATGTTATATAAATATGTATCATTAACTTAAAATTGCAATTTATAAACAGGAACTGGATATATCATTTAATGTACAAAGTTTAAATACTAACAATATGAAAGCTAATTTTGGTTTACCTCTTGAGGTAGTTATTATATTAATGGCGCCAAAATTGTAATTCAAAATGGCGTCATGACGTTTGTGTTTTTAAAATGCCAAGCATGTTTTTTTTTTTTAAATAAATACAAAAATTATTTTACCGTACAACATTATTGTTTTAAATTTATAATCAATTGTTATTGGAGTCTTACATATCAGCGCGGCTTAATGCAAAAGTAACATCGGCATTGTAAGAGCTACCATTAACAAAAAAAAAAAAAATACAAACCTAAAGATTTGTTCCTTGGGGCGTGATTATCATTTTAAAAATGTTACGTTATATATGTATGCATATAAATATGTTATTTCATTTAAATAGAAAATAACTAGTGTATTAAAGCCACAAGAGTAGACAAAGGCAAATTAACAACCGACATTGAATTGGCGCGATATCATTGGTCGAGATTTTGAATTATCTGTGATTTTTGCGAAAAAATTGCGTTTTATTCGGGAAAGTAGTTAAGCTGAACTGTTAGCGAATATCACGGGATATGGAAATATAAAGTTAGTTTATATTTACTCCTACGATTGGAATATACTAAATATACATTTCAACTAATTGTAAAAGGTGTATTAAATACAATATTAACACGTACATAGTGCTATTTTGATTTTAAATAAGAATATTTAATTTAAATCTCAGTTTATTTGAAACTTTAAGTCAACTAACTTCTAAATAAGTTATTATTGTAACAATTTAACATACGATAAGATTATCATAGTCCTGTCACCGTGGCGTCACGGAAGGGTAGATAGGCAAACATGGTATAACTAAGAATTTAATGTTATTGAACGTACATATTTTCAAATATAAAGACTTATAACCTTTTACTGTTGCGATTTCTGTTTTTCTTTTTTAATTTCGAATAGGAAGGCTAATGTAATTTTGGTGGTAATTCTCCACCGCGTCATTGGCGTTTTAAGAAATATTAACCATCATTTATATTGTCAATGTGCCACCAACATTGGGAACCAAGATGTAATATCCATTGTGTATGTACGTTATTCCATAAATCTAGTCATATAATTATTTAATATTAACTAGAAATTGGATGTATGTGTGTACATACATAAGAAGCCATTAGTTCCATATTATATTTTCATATATATATATATATATATATATATATATATATATATATATATATAAGCCTTTATATATTGCAATATTATTTATACATAAGCATAGACGTTTTGCATGTATGTTATATACGTACTAAAAACTCTGACACTGATTAATTAACTGACTGAATAAAAATGAGTTATGAGTGAAAATTTGCTCGATCACATATGATGGTTTATTAAAAATTTGTCCGCTAGTGTTAAATATATGAAAGTTTATATGGATGGTCCGCATTTTTTTTATACAGTGTTGCCGACTTGGGGGTTTTCCCCCTAAATAGGGCTATGTCAGATGAAATCAAATAGGATATTTTCAGGTCAGACATTTTTAGGAGGAACATTTTTTTAAAGAAATTCTCTCCGGGCATTAACTCTTCAGCTTCATTTAGTTGAGTATATTTCAAGTTTACTAATGCTACTTGCAGTACTTGATTTGCTTTTTTTTAACATCATATTATAAATGTATTTTGTATTTGTTTTAATTCATCCGTCAGGAGGAAACGGGGGACTTACGAGATGGTGCTAGGGGAGGATGCTTCTAAGAGGTTGGCAACACTGTTTTTATGTAACATAAAAATACCATCATCGTTTGTCGTTTTTTGTAATTAAATCCGCAAGGCGAAACGTCCCCCACGCAATCATGAAGTGAACACGACAAGAAAAATGGTTACAGATACAATTAATATATTTAATTTATCAAGAATATTCTAGAGAGATCTCGAATTTTACAATGGAGCCGTGTTCTATAGAATTCATGGTATGTACGGGAAGGTTTGCGTGACCCGGCCAATGGCTCTGTAACAAAACAATTTCGTTAATATATAAAAATGGCTGTTAGTGTATCTGTTTGTGATTAATAGAGTTCGGACCGTTTGAATCACCATTATAGTTGAAATTTAGATGTATGTCTCATGGATGATTTTATAATATCCACTTCGTTGTAACGCCGCTAGATGGCGCTGTACCACATCACCGGCCGCCTACCAGGTTTTGCTATTATAGTATAAAAGTGTCAGCTGGTCCAAGACATTTCTTCTTAAGTACAAAACTTATTCCAATATGATTCAAAACAGTAACAGTCTATAAATGTCCCACAGCTGGGCTAAAACCTCTCCTTCTCAGGAGAAGGTTTGAGCTTATTCCACAACCTGCTTCGATGTATGGATTTCCTTCACCGAACACTTATAAATTAAATATGTGAAAGTCAGTGGAGCTAGCGATCTCGGATACCAACACTGAGTTGACGATATACTTTATTGGCTCAACAATTCAACTGTAATTAGAAGTTATCGTTGGGTTCGTTGAGCGGTACCTGGTCCCCAGCCCCGCCGTGAACAGCAGCCGGCGGCCCCGCACGAGGTACTCCGGACAGCGTGCGAACCTGAAAAGCACGGAGGCCCCCTCACCCGCCCTCAGCACGTTGTTCGGAGACATTATACCCTAAAGCGAAAAATATATCCGTGGTCAGCGATGAGATGAGCAACCCGATGGTAAGTGGTCACCACCGCCCATAGACATTGACACCACAATAAATATTAATCATCGCTTACATCAACAATGCGTCACCAACCTTGGGAACTAAGATGTTATGTCCCTCGTGCCTGTAGTAACACTGTTTTACTCACCAACAACAATGCTATTGCTGTTTGGCGGCAGAATATATTATGAGTGTGTGGTAACTGGTGGTAAGGGCATTGTGCAAACCCGTCTGGGTAGGTACCACCCACTCATCAGATATTCTACCGCTAAACAGGAATATAACATAAAAATTAAATATCATTATCATACTTAAGTATTTTACGCAACACCACCAACTATACCAAAATTAAACTATTTAATTCCATTCCGCAAAGTGAGTTTGATGTATGTATTCGTTACCTCGATAATGGCCGTCTGACGCACGTTCCCGACATGCACAGAGCACTGGAACCCTGGGTAGATGGCCGTGGAGTGTCTCAGGACATGCACGGATGCCTGTTACGTTCAATCAAATTTAATTCATTACCACATTACATATTATATTGCACAGTCTGTGCTAATATTGCTAGCATATAAAAAAACAGCCGAGATTATCCAGGCACCACTGAATTTTCATGTACTTAATTTGTGATTGTAATTCATCTCGTACTTTACGATGAAGGAAAACATCGTGAGGAAACCTGCATGTGTCTAATTTCACTGAAATTCTGCCACATGTGTATTCTACCAAACCGCACTGAAGCAGCGTGGTGGAATAAGCTCCAAACCTTCTCCTCAAAAAAGGGAGAGGAGGCCTTTAGCCCAGCAGTAGGACATTCATGTGCTGTTACGGATAAAAAAAAACACACACACACACAATGTGCTGTGCAAACATATACAAATCTATAGTCGTATAAATTTAGCGTTTTGGTTATCTGTGAAGTTGTTATCGGAACTTTGTAAGTAAAACTAAAGTGTATATAAGTGGTTAAGTGTAACAGTGTCGTGTTATATATAGAGATATATTGATCGAGAAGTGTTTGTAGTGTACAATACAGCAGAGCTGGTAGCGAATCGCATGGAATCGCATATCTAACGAAATGATGTATGTTAATAACTGACGAGAATATGGCAAGGAACTGCGTTGCGCCGCAAAAGTCGATACTGGACACCATAGACAATGTAGACGAGGAAATCAAAAAGGATGAGGAGTGAATAGCTTCACAAGCCTTTATTTAACCCGAAGTGTTTCTGAGTTAACTCTTATATATGACTTTAAAACGAGTTCCATACTATTGGTAATGGTAATAATATTGTCTATAGCTACGTCAACCACCCTTGCTAGATACTTGCCTTTCACGCCAAAGGTTGTGGGTTCGATTCCCACTCAGGACAGACAATTGTGTGCATTAACACATTTTCCACGTAGGGGACTCGACGGGGCCCGTCGTGGGGGGACTGCTCGCGCGAGGGCGACTCTACCCAGGACCTCTGGAGTCCGGCGAGTTCGCGGAGATATCCGTGCGCACGATATACCGCAACCGCGTCCCGTGCGGCAGCGTGCGCGCGGGACAATCGGCGTCGCTGGGCCTGGGGCGCTTCCCGCCGGGACTGCGGCAGGGCATGGTGCTGCTGGCGCGGCCAGGGGGCTACGCCGCGGGACACGAGCGGCCCACCTTCGGAGGCTGTCCGCCCGGGACTTGCAGAGGACGACGGGTGGGTCGCTAATTCAAACCTTATTACTAAATAAAAACTTACAAGTATTTAAGACAGAATATATATACGCGGCCAGTATTCTAGAATTTTAGATTCATCACTCTCCGGTGAAATGTTGACATGATGATGATGATGATGAGTGAGAGAATGTTCTTACAGAGTAGCCATATTGGTTGTAGCTTTATATTTAAAATTATATTATACAAACGATTTAAAAATGCTTTTTTGAATAATGTTTCTACCGCCATGGCAATACTTAGTATTATTGTGTGCTAGTTTGAAAGATGAGTTAGACAGTGTAACTATAGGCACAAGAGACTTAATATCTTAGTTCCCAAGGTTGACGGCGCATTTCGATGTTAGGGGTGGTTAATAGACTGTGACAAAGTCTATGGGTAGTGAGGACCACTTACCATAAGGTGGTCATTTGCCAGCGTACCTATACGAAATTAAAAAAGTGATATATTTTTTTATTTTCAAAATTCATTGTTACAGATATCAGAACTAGTCCACTCGTCGCAAGCTTCGGAGAAGAATCGAAAGAACGCGAGGAGACAGAACAAAAATATCCTCCAGGACATCGCCAACATGAAGAACAGCCTCACGAAGACATCGGACACGAAGTGCACGAACGTGTAAGTGTCGGACGACGGGAGCAAGTACAGCGACGCGCACGTGTCGAGCGACACGCAGGACAAGTGCGTGTGTGACGACCTGGTGTTCCTCGAAGACCCAAACGACCCTAGAGGCTGTATATACTTTCAGGTGAGCAGAAAACTCTACTCGTTTTTCGTTAGATATGCGATTCCATGCGATTCGCTACCAGCTCTGCTGTATTGTACACTACAAACACTTCTCGATCAATATATCTCTATATATAACACGACACTGTTACACTTAACCACTTATATACACTTTAGTTTTACTTACAAAGTTCCGATAACAACTTCACAGATAACCAAAACGCTAAATTTATACGACTATAGATTTGTATATGTTTGCACAGCACATTGTGTGTGTGTGTGTGTTTTTTTATCCGTAACAGCACATGAATGTCCTACTGCTGGGCTAAAGGCCTCCTCTCCCTTTTTTGAGGAGAAGGTTTGGAGCTTATTCCACCACGCTGCTTCAGTGCGGTTTGGTAGAATACACATGTGGCAGAATTTCAGTGAAATTAGACACATGCAGGTTTCCTCACGATGTTTTCCTTCATCGTAAAGTACGAGATGAATTACAATCACAAATTAAGTACATGAAAATTCAGTGGTGCCTGGATAATCTCGGCTGTTTTTTTATATGCTAGCAATATTAGCACAGACTGTGCAATATAATATGTAATGTGGTAATGAATTAAATTTGATTGAACGTAACAGGCATCCGTGCATGTCCTGAGACACTCCACGGCCATCTACCCAGGGTTCCAGTGCTCTGTGCATGTCGGGAACGTGCGTCAGACGGCCATTATCGAGGTAACGAATACATACATCAAACTCACTTTGCGGAATGGAATTAAATAGTTTAATTTTGGTATAGTTGGTGGTGTTGCGTAAAATACTTAAGTATGATAATGATATTTAATTTTTAAGTTATATTCCTGTTTAGCGGTAGAATATCTGATGAGTGGGTGGTACCTACCCAGACGGGTTTGCACAATGCCCTTACCACCAGTTACCACACACTCATAATATATTCTGCCGCCAAACAGCAATAGCATTGTTGTTGGTGAGTAAAACAATGTTACTACAGGCACGAGGGACATAACATCTTAGTTCCCAAGGTTGGTGACGCATTGTTGATGTAAGCGATGATTAATATTTATTGTGGTGTCAATGTCTATGGGCGGTGGTGACCACTTACCATCGGGTTGCTCATCTCATCGCTGACCACGGATATATTTTTCGCTTTAGGGTATAATGTCTCCGAACAACGTGCTGAGGGCGGGTGAGGGGGCCTCCGTGCTTTTCAGGTTCGCACGCTGTCCGGAGTACCTCGTGCGGGGCCGCCGGCTGCTGTTCACGGCGGGGCTGGGGACCAGGTACCGCTCAACGAACCCAACGATAACTTCTAATTACAGTTGAATTGTTGAGCCAATAAAGTATATCGTCAACTCAGTGTTGGTATCCGAGATCGCTAGCTCCACTGACTTTCACATATTTAATTTATAAGTGTTCGGTGAAGGAAATCCATACATCGAAGCAGGTTGTGGAATAAGCTCAAACCTTCTCCTGAGAAGGAGAGGTTTTAGCCCAGCTGTGGGACATTTATAGACTGTTACTGTTTTGAATCATATTGGAATAAGTTTTGTACTTAAGAAGAAATGTCTTGGACCAGCTGACACTTTTATACTATAATAGCAAAACCTGGTAGGCGGCCGGTGATGTGGTACAGCGCCATCTAGCGGCGTTACAACGAAGTGGATATTATAAAATCATCCATGAGACATACATCTAAATTTCAACTATAATGGTGATTCAAACGGTCCGAACTCTATTAATCACAAACAGATACACTAACAGCCATTTTTATATATTAACGAAATTGTTTTGTAACAGAGCCATTGGCCGGGTCACGCAAACCTTCCCGTACATACCATGAATTCTATAGAACACGGCTCCATTGTAAAATTCGAGATCTCTCTAGAATATTCTTGATAAATTAAATATATTAATTGTATCTGTAACCATTTTTCTTGTCGTGTTCACTTCATGATTGCGTGGGGGACGTTTCGCCTTGCGGATTTAATTACAAAAAACGACAAACGATGATGGTATTTTTATGTTACATAAAAACAGTGTTGCCAACCTCTTAGAAGCATCCTCCCCTAGCACCATCTCGTAAGTCCCCCGTTTCCTCCTGACGGATGAATTAAAACAAATACAAAATACATTTATAATATGATGTTAAAAAAAAGCAAATCAAGTACTGCAAGTAGCATTAGTAAACTTGAAATATACTCAACTAAATGAAGCTGAAGAGTTAATGCCCGGAGAGAATTTCTTTAAAAAAATGTTCCTCCTAAAAATGTCTGACCTGAAAATATCCTATTTGATTTCATCTGACATAGCCCTATTTAGGGGGAAAACCCCCAAGTCGGCAACACTGTATAAAAAAAATGCGGACCATCCATATAAACTTTCATATATTTAACACTAGCGGACAAATTTTTAATAAACCATCATATGTGATCGAGCAAATTTTCACTCATAACTCATTTTTATTCAGTCAGTTAATTAATCAGTGTCAGAGTTTTTAGTACGTATATAACATACATGCAAAACGTCTATGCTTATGTATAAATAATATTGCAATATATAAAGGCTTATATATATATATATATATATATATATATGAAAATATAATATGGAACTAATGGCTTCTTATGTATGTACACACATACATCCAATTTCTAGTTAATATTAAATAATTATATGACTAGATTTATGGAATAACGTACATACACAATGGATATTACATCTTGGTTCCCAATGTTGGTGGCACATTGACAATATAAATGATGGTTAATATTTCTTAAAACGCCAATGACGCGGTGGAGAATTACCACCAAAATTATATCAAAACGCTGGATTGGACTAGGTATGGAGTCAATGTAAACGGCGAGTACATCTCACACCTTCGATTTGCCGACGATATCGTCATCATAGCAGAGTCGCTGGAACAACTCACCGAAATGCTGCGTAGCCTAGGCGAGTCTTCCCGGTGTGTCGGTCTCGGTATAAACTTGGACAAGACTAAGGTCATGTTCAATAGGCATGTCGTGCCGGGACCGATATACGTCGAGGGGAAACCTCTCGAAGTTGTTAGTGAATATACCTACCTAGGACAGATAATACAAGTCGGTAGGAACAACTTCGAGAAGGAAGCCGATCGAAGAATTCGCTTGGGTTGGGCAGCATTTGGCAACCTTCGTCAAGTCCTCAAGTCGTCTATACCGCAATGTTTGAAGACGAAAGTCTTCAACCAATGCGTCTTACCTGCCATGACATACGGTGCCGAAACGTGGACACTAACTGCGGGACTTGTCCACAAATTCAAAGTCGCTCAGCGTGCTATGGAGCGAGCTATGCTCGGAGTATCTTTGAAGGATAAGATCAGAAATGAGATTATCCGGAAAAGAACCGGAGTCACCGACATAGCTTGCAAAATTAGCAGGCTGAAGTGGCAGTGGGCTGGTCACGTATGTCGTAGGACCGATGGCCGTTGGAGCAGACGAGTCCTAGAGTGGAGACCGCGAATCGGCAAGCGCAGCGTAGGGCGCCCTCCAGCCAGGTGGACCGACGACCTTAAGAAGGTGGCGGGCACCAACTGGATGCGGAAGGCGGAGGACAGGGAGCTTTGGCGCACCTTGGGAGAGGCCTATGTTCAGCAGTGGACAACGATTGGCTGTTGATTGATTGATTGATCAGGACAAACAGACATGTTCATGCACACAAATGTCTGGCCTGGGTGGGAATCGAACCCTCAGCCTTCGGCGTGAAAAGGCAAGTATCTACCAACTGCGCCAAACGTCTCGTCAAAATTAACTCGTTAAAAATCAAATCGTTCGGTGACACCGTCTCACTGTTTATGATCTCCTGGTACATTAACACTGTAATCCTAACTGAAACTAATTGACTCTTTTAAACTAATCGTTCGGTGAGACCGACTCACTGCTTATGATCTCCTGGTACATTAACACTGTAATCCTAACTGAAACTAATTGACTCTTTTAATCAAATCGTTCGGTGAGACCGACTTACTGTTTATGATCTTTTAATCTAATCGTTCGGTGAGACCGACTCACTGTTTATGATCTTCTGGTACATTAACACTGTAATCCTAACTGGAACTAATTGACTCTTTTAATCTAATCGTTCGATGAGACCGACACACTGTTTATGATCTCCTGGTACATTAACACTGTAATCCTAACTTTTTTTTTATATATATATGTCCGGGATGGCAAATGACTCTACTCCACCTGATGGTAAGTGGTAGTAGAGTCCAAACGCGACGACGGCCAGTACAGTCGGGAAAAACGTTCTGCACTAGCCGCCTTCGCCTTGCCGGCCCGCAAGATGCCTCTTCACGCCTCGTTTGAAGGAACCCGGGTTGTAAGAGGAGGGGAACACGTGAGCTGGTAAGGAATTCCATTTTTTGGTAGTGCGACAAAGAAAGGAGTTGCCAAATTTCTTTGTGCGCGATGGAATTGATGTCACAGTTAGGCGGTGACATCGAGAACCAGCTCGCGTGGACTTAAGAAGGAAGGGGGAAGCAGGAATTAGAGAGAATAATTCCTCAGAGCACTCGCCGTGATACAGTCGATAGAAAGCGCTCAGTGCTGCTATCTCGCGACGCAATTGTAAAGGTTCAAGGGTGTTTGTGACCTTTACGTCGCCAATAATGCGTACTGCACGTCGCTGCAACCGGTCCAAGGTCTCCAGTAGGTACTTAGCGGAGCCATCCCAAAGGTGTGAGCAATATTCAAAGCAAGATCGTACCTGTGTTTTGTATAACAGGCACAGTTGTTGTGGCGTGAAAAAACGCCGCACCTTGTTCAGAACTTCGAGTTTACGTGAAGCTGTTTTTATAATAGCCTCGATGTAATTATATGCCCTTGGACTAAGGTCGCAGCGAACGTCTATCCCCAGCATGGCGATTTTGCTTTGTATCATCAGCGGTATGCCACAGAGGGAGGGATGAGGATAAAATGGTGACTTTTTCGCTGTGAGAGCGCATACCTGTGTTTTCTTGGCATTAAACTCAACAAGATTATCAGAACCCCATTTGGCAATGAGCTCTAACGTCCTATCGAGTTCAATGACAAGATTCTCCCGCCTCTCCTCAGTTTCCGCCCGCCCAGCCACTGCGCGTCCGTGGTATCCACCATGCACTGTACTATCGTCTGCATAGCAATGTATGTTCTCTTCAACTTTTACTCGCTCAACACTCCTTCTTAATTGTACATAACACTACAACATTATACACACACACTAACGGAAGACACAGTTAATGAACATTTACAAACAACAGAACAAAGTAATATTACACACTACGATGCATTCAAATCTAATTCAGAAACAAACTCACAAGCTAGGAAAATGCAAAACACTACAGTTACATGCACTGATTCCGTTACATCAACCCCTATCGATGAACAAAACATAGAAAGTATCACCCACGATCATGATATGACTTTAGAAGTAAACACTGAAATAGAGAACACATTCGTTCATGCTCTAGAACATTTTTGTGATACTGAACCAACTAGCAGACCATACATTCCTAAACAAAGGACTTCTAAAATGTTTTCATTAATAATGAAATACATAGATACGATGATACTGACAAAATTTGTAAACACTGATACTGATTTTATCACTCTACAGACAATAATTTACTGTGCAGCATGGACAGCAGCTAAATGTAATGGGGCAAGAATGACATTCTTAACACAAAACAACCATCAAAACAAATCATACAGAAAACCTAGCTGGCAAAGAAGATTAGAAAATAAAATAAGGAAGTTGCGAGTCAATATAGGCAGGTTAACACAATTTATTAGAGGAAATAGAAACCGAAAAGTAGTAGCTGCAGTAGAACTCATAAAGACACAATATCAATCACACGCACAATATGAAAATACAAACACGCATATAGAACACTTCTTAGATACCTTAAAACAGAAACTCAATGCAGCAGCTAGTAGACTTAAGAGATATTTGACGTGTACTGCCCGTAAAATAGAAAACAAAACATTTGCTAACAATGAAAAAATCTTCTATAGAATTTATTATCTAACTGCAAAGATAATGAGCAA
This sequence comes from Nymphalis io, assembly GCF_905147045.1. NCBI lineage: Eukaryota > Metazoa > Arthropoda > Insecta > Lepidoptera > Nymphalidae > Nymphalis > Nymphalis io. Next base: position 629,425 of record NC_065917.1, on the reverse strand, counting down.
AATCTAGAAATACCTCCCCCTGAAATATTTCGACAATTCTGGGCTAAGACATGGGAAAACCCCATAGAACATAACGAACATGCAGACTGGGTTAACGAAATAACTACACATATTCCAGAGATGGAGTTCAACTTCATACCAATAGAAACATTTATAGATGTCATCAAACGAATGCACAATTGGAAATCCCCAGGCTCAGACAATATTCACAACTATTGGTACAAGAAATTTAGTAGCATACACTCATACATACATAAGTACTTAAATACATTCATTCAATCACCACATTTACTACCGAAATATATAACACATGGAATCACATACTTAGTACCTAAAGATAAACATGATACCACAAATCCAGATAAATACCGACCAATAACTTGCTTACAAACCATATATAAAATTTTATCAGCTTGCATAAGTGAAGAAATATACAAACATTTAACTAAACATAATATATTAGCCGAACAGCAAAAGGGGTGTAGAAAAAATAGCCAAGGTTGTAAGGAGCAGCTTACTTTTGATGCAATCATTTTAAGTAGTGCGGTAAAATCAAAATCAGATATCCATACTATGTTTATTGATTATCAAAAAGCCTTTGATTCAGTCCCGCGTAGCTGGTTATTGTATGTCTTAAAATTGTATAAAATAAACCCAACCCTCATATCATTTCTTCAAAATTCTATGCAAAACTGGCAAACTGTATTAAAAATAAAACAATCGTCCATGAAATCTCTAACTACTGAACCAATTCGTATCCAACGAGGAGTTTTTCAAGGAGACGCTCTGAGCTTCCTCTGGTTTTGCTTGGCCTTAAATCCTCTTTCACTCTTGTTAAATAAAACCAATACAGGATTCACACTTTACGCTAATAACACCCAATATAACTTATCACAACTCATGTACATGGACGATATAAAACTCTACTCCACTGACAAAAACACGCTGCTTGAGTTAGCAAGCATTACGGAACAGTTCTCAAAAGATATTCATATGAAATTCGGAGTTGACAAGTGCAAAATTCTGTCAATCTCGAAAGGAAAAATCCTTAATAATAGCTACACACTCGAAACTGGTGAACAAATTGAACCAATGGATGAACTAAGCACAAATAAATACCTTGGTTTTAAACAATCTAGGCAAATACTACAAACTACGACAAAACAAGAACTGCTTACAAAATTCTCGCACCGATTAAATCTCGTATTAAAGACACACCTTAACTCTAAAAACACAATAAAAGCTATTAACACATTTGCCATACCCTTACTTACGTACTCTTTCGGAATAATACAATGGTCAAAAAGTGACATAAAAAAATTGCAGCGTACTATAAACACTCACTTCACTAAATATAGGAAACATCATCCAAAATCTTGTATTCAAAGGCTCACACTACCACGCAAAGAAGGAGGAAGGGTATTAATAGACATACACAATTTACACAATAAGCAGATACTCTCACTCAGACCATACTTCCATGATAAATCCGAACACTCACCTCTACATAGACACGCAACAGAAATAGACAAAAAGCTTACACCATTAAACCTACATGACAAAAACACTCAAGTAAACGAACATATCATAAGTACACAACAACAAATGTTGGCATGGACTGAAAAAACACTGCATGGGAGGCACCGAGCTTATTTGAACCAACCCCACGTCGACAAAGAGAAGTCGAACGAATGGCTCAAACGAGGTGAACTGTTCTCGGTTCTGTTTTCGGTTCTGTTTTCGGTTTAAACTCTTCGAAAGAAGAGAAACTTTAAAAGTTAAATAGAAATAATAATAATAATAATATTGGACATTATTCACACACGGTCATCTGATCCCAAATCAAGCAGAGCTTGTGTTATGGAAACCAGACAACTGATATACTACATATACTACTTTTCTTTTGTAAATACATACTTATATAGATAATTACACCCAGACTCAGGACAAACAGACATGTTCATGCACACAAATGTCTGTCCTGGATGGGAATCGAACCCACGACCTTTGGCATGAAAGGCAAGTAACTACCAACCACGCCAACCGGCTCGTCAAAAAATCAATACGTCAATACTATCGAAAAATCATTGATTATCGATAGTCCAAAACTATCGATTTTATCGATAATGGACTATCGACATGCAACACTACCCGGTATTACTTATACCTAAAATGAAAGTCATATAATGTATTACATTCATATAATCAGGGTAATGTCGTCAACTACGGTTGTTCCGAGCTGATGACAGCGGAGCGCATCGGAGAGAGGAGCGCCAAGCTGGTGTCTTTCCTGGACCTGGCGGGCCATAGCAAGTACCAACGCACCACGCTCCACGGGCTCACGGGTTACTCCCCGCACTACGCCATGCTCGTTGTAAGTATGTTTATTTATTACAAGTTCCCATACGTGTGGGGGGGGGGTTCAGATTTTAGGTATCCTAAGTCTTTTTCTATAGCCCTGATAACGTGTTTTCAAATTATTATTAGGTAAGGATTTTTTTGGAGTCCTGACATATCAAACCAAAAGTTAATTTTCATTTTATTGAATAAATATCTTATATTAATAATACATTTTTACAAACAGCTCAAAATCAAAATAATTTATTCAGGTAATAATATATAAACCTAACACCGGCTCAAACTGTAGATCCTACTAAAAATAATCGGCAAAAAACTAAACTCTTTTGCTACAATTAAACTATGTAAGAGTTTAAACACAATTTTTTATCATATTTATAAACCCTTATCGAGCAATACGTCTTATTAATGAAAGTTTTTTAAGAGAGAGAGTTGGTTCCTCCTAACTGGCCTAGGCCAGTCTGGGTACGGGCTGCGGGGTTGCCCCCTAACATGTCGTGTCTTTAATTTTTGGCCCGAGGGGCCAGGGTCACAGCGACCCAGTGGGTGTAAGTTTTTTAATTCAGCTACAAGATAATATTATAGATGGCACTGTAGTCATATTATCAACTTACACTGTAAAGTTTTTTTTTTATTTCTAGATTTCGGCAACAGCCGGTATAACTCGCATCACAGAAGAACACATCGGTCTTCTGCTGGCTTTGGACATGCCGTTCTTCGCAGTCATCAACAATTGTGAACTGGTTAGCAACATCAACGCTGTTGTAGCGAGGCTGGCTCAATTGTTGGAACCCGCTAATAAGGTCAGTGATTTTATTTTAAATAGCATCTATAAGGACTAGCTTATAAACTAGGTTATTATTTCTTACATCAATGCTTATGGGTGATGGTGACCACTTACCATCAGGTAGCCCAATTGCCCGTCCACACACATATAACATAAAGGGAAGCCGGGGGGGGGGGCGGAAAGTTTAACAGACAAATGGATATATTTACTTTCCCATTTATAATATTAGTTTATATTGTAATTGGAAACATGCAGGTTTCCTCGCGATGTTCTTCAAGGAGCACGAGATGATAAATCAGGGATGCTGTATAATTTATAGATTTATTTAAATTTAAAGTAATGGTATATATTGGTATTATTACAGAAACCGCTGTTAATAACTGACGAGAATATGGCAAGGAACTGCGTTGCGCCGCAAAAGTCGATACTGGACACCATAGACAATGTAGACGAGGAAATCAAAAAGGATGAGGAGTTAGTAGCTTCACAAGCCTTTATTTAACCCGAAGTGTTTCTGGGTGAACTCTTATATATGACTTTAAAACGAGTTCCATACTATTGGTAATGGTAATAATATTGTCTATAGCTACGCCAACCACCCTTGCTAGATACTTGCCTTTCACGCCAAAGGTTGTGGGTTCGGTTCCCACTCAGGACAGACAATTGTGTGCATTAACATGTCTGTTTTTCCTGAGTCTGTGTGTAATTGTCTATACAATAGTATATCAGTTGTCTGGTTGCCATAGTACAAGCTCTGCTTAGTTTCGGATCAGATATATATATATATATATATAGTTGAACGCAAATCACAGTAGTGTCGGCCGGCAGGGTGGCCGTGTTCCCGGTGAGCTGCGTGCGCGGCGCCGGCCTCAACGCGCTGCACGCGTGCCTGCTGGCGCTGGCGCCGCGCCGCGTCCTGCAGCGCCCCGAGGACGTGAGTGAACCATATGTTGCGCAGTTGACTAGTATCCTTTTTATTAAATTATAAATGTTATAATTTATGTCACTTTACAGGAGGCGTGCGAGTTTCAAATAGACGAAATTTTCCACGTAGGGGACTCGACGGGGCCCGTTGTGGGGGACTGCTCGCGCGAGGGCGACTCTACGAGGGCGACGAACTTATCATAGGTGCGTTGCGTTCTGTTAGTTGTGAGATGAATAGAGCGACGTATATTTTACACCCCCTCCCCCAGGACCTCTGGAGTCCGGCGAGTTCGCGGAGATATCCGTGCGCACGATATACCGCAACCGCGTCACTTGCGGCAGCGTGCGCGCGGGACAGTCGGCGTCGCTGGGCCTGGGTCGCTTCCCGCCGGGACTGCGGCAGGGCATGGTGCTGCTAGCGCGGCCGGGGGGCTACGACGCGGGACTATCAGAACTAGTCCACTCGTCGCAAGCTTCGGAGAAGAATCGAAAGAACGCGAGGAGACAGAACAAAAATATCCTCCAGGACATCGCCAACATGAAGAACAGCCTCACGAAGACATCGGACACGAAGTGCACGAACGTGTAAGTGTCGGACGACGGGAGCAAGTACAGCGACGCGCACGTGACGAGCGACACGCAGGGCAAGTGCGTGTGTGACGACCTGGTGTTCCTCGAAGACCCAAACGACCCTAGACGCTGTATATACTTTGAGGTGAGCAGAAAACTCTACTCGTTTTTAAAAGATTAGCAAACCTTAGATATGCGATTCCACGCGATTCGCTACCAGCTCTGCTGTATTGTACACCACAAACACTTCTCGATCAATATATCTCTATATATAACACGACACTGTTACACTTAACTACTTATATACACTTTAGTTTTACTTACAAAGTTCCGATAACAACTTCACAGATAACCAAAACGGTAAATTTTTCGCGAATCCATAGTCAATACCACAGAATATTAAGATTTCGACCAAATTTCAAGGTCAAAGTTGCTTATATACTCTACTTGCTATTGGAATCGACTATAGACTTGTATATGTTTGCACAGCACATTGTGTGTGTGTGTGTTTTTTATCCGTAACAGCACGTGAATGTCCTACTGCTGGGCTAAAGGCCTCCTCTCCCTTTTTTGAGGAGAAGGTTTGGAGCTTATTCCACCACGCTGCTCCAGTGCGGTTTGGTAAATACACATGTGGCAGAATTTCAGTGAAATTAGACACATGCAGGTTTCCTCACGATGTTTTCTTTCATCGTAAAGTACGAGATGAATTATAATCACAAATTAAGTACATGAAAATTCAGTGGTGCCTGAACCATCTTGGCTGTTTTTTTTATATGCTAGCAATATTTATTTATTTTAAGGACCACTAGTAGCTACTACATGTTTTAATGACAAATGTAAAACAATTTAGTGAAAATAGCTAACATGTGAAGCTTTTTAAAGTAGCCACAACAATTACAATATTTGTTTTAAAAATACATTAACACATAATTATAGCAACATGAGTAGAAAGATTAAAAAAAAAAAAAAAAGCAGTCCAAATTGGTACAAATTAAAGATCATAAAAAAATAAACATGCACTTAATAAAATTAAAATTAATAACACAAATAGTTTGAAATTGATATAGGTACAAATTAAAATTAAATAATTCAACAACTATTTCAACAACAAATTAAAAATTAAGATAACATTATTTATTATTTATTTATTTATTTATTATTTATTTGCATCTCTCAACAATTCTAGCGCCCGTTTACGATAAATCATGGCAGAGTCATTAAAAATATCTAGATCTTGACAAAAACCATTGTACAACCGTGATGATCTAGGCATTGGTGCATTACATCCTAATTTCGTTTTTGATATTCTGACATCAAAAGTGCCCAGAAAACTACGAACATTGCGCCTTGGAATACGATAGTATATCTTTTCAAGTAAGTAAGTACAGTCGATCTCGTTACGAATTATCTTAAATAGGAAAGAGAGATCTAATAATTGTCTGCGTACAGAGAGACTGTCCATATTAAAGTCTTTCAAGAGATTGCTGTAATTTTTATTAGATTTATTGTATGAGGTTTTTTTGTTTCTGGATAGATGATATACAAATCGCTTCTGTATTCTCTCTATACGCGGACGATGTACATTGTAACAAGGATTCCACACAACACTACCGTACTCCAGTACACTACGCACGTAAGCGTTATAGATTATTTTTTTCGTGTTATTCGTGAAGTGTTTACCATTTCTAATTAAAAATCCTAACGTTTTGGAACTTTTCGTAATTATTTTATTGAAGTGCGGGACAAAAGTAAGCTTGTCATCAAAAATGACACCCAAATCAATTATTTCAAAAACTTCCTCCAACTTGATGTTATCAATGCTATATATTGTTTTGATTATATTGAGCTTTCGCGTAAATTTTATATGCTTGCACTTACTGACGTTTAATTCCATTTTATTATTTTTACACCAATTATATATAGCATTAATATCCGCCTGTAAGAGCTCTGAGTCAGCTAAGTTGTTTATTACTTTTGTTAATTTTAAATCGTCCGCAAATAAAAATACTCTACTATAATGTACCGTATCACAAATATCATTAATGAAGATATTAAAGAGCCAAGGTCCTAAGTGTGACCCTTGAGGAACCCCGGAGCAGGCTTTATATAGACTCGAGCTAAAACCTTTTAAGACAACAAATTGTTGTCTATTGTATAAATATGATTTGAACCACTCAAGCATATTACCATTGAATCCGTACTTGCTTAGTTTTAAGAGTAAAATATCGTGCGAAACTATGTCGAAAGCCTTGGTTAAATCGGTATAAATTGCGTCAAATTGCTTGTGGTAATCAATAGCTGGCACAATGAATTCACTGTACGAAACAAGATTTGATGTTGTAGATCGACCCTTTATAAAGCCGTGCTGGTTATTATTAATCATTTGCTTAACATGACATTCTAGATATGGGTAAACTATTGCTTCAAATACTTTGGCAAAAGTGGAAAGTATGGAAATCGGTCTATAATTCTCAATGCACTCACTACCCTTGGACTTATATACCGGTACGATCCTAGCTATTTTCCACTTATCGGGAAAAACACCTGAGCGAAGTGATTCGTTGTATAATAAATATAAAGGGAAACTTAGTACCCATGCACATTTAGAAATAAATATAGGAGGGATATTATCATAACCTGTCCCTTTAGTTGTATCAAGTCTTTTTGAGTATTGATAAATCTGTCTTCGCGATATTACAAAATTAGTGAACGCTCCAAAGTCATGTTTACATTGATTATTATAAGATGGTAATGTATATGAACTTTGAGATTGTGTGTAAACAGAAGCGAAATACGAGGTAAATTCGTTACAAATTTCTGATCCCGATTTCATTACTTTTTGTTTGTAAGTCATTATGCCTGGGAGTGCGGTACTATTATCTTGTTTGCCCTTAAGGTATGACCAAAAATATTTAGGATTTCTACTAATATTTTCTTCAACAATCTTAATGTAATTATTGTAGCAAATTTTCGATAAATCTGCACAACGTTTGCTCAAAAGACGTAATGAAATTTCATCAAGTGGGTTTTTATATATTTTGTATTTATTTAAAAAAACTTGTTTCTCGTTATATAAATTTATCATTTCCTTAGTGAACCATGGAGGATATTGTTTACCTTTTTGTTTCTTCTTTGGTACATATTTTTCGATCAATTTGTTCCAAATTTTATAAAATTTATCGATCATTAAGTTTATTGACTTACAATTACAAAATTCGCTTAACCAATTGATATTATCTAATTCTGAAATTATACTTACATAGTCAGCTTTAAAATAGTTCTTCTTTTCACCAATAACATTACTTTTTAAAGAAGTTCTTGATGAATAAGAAACTAATATATCTAAGGGAGGATGGTGGTGATCTGGAGGCACTATTGGCAAAATAGACTTACTAATTTTTATGTTATTATGATTACTGAATATTAAGTCTTATATTTTATTATTGTTATTACAAATGTTATTATGTTGAACTAAATTATTGAGAGATGCAAAATCAACTAGCAAATTTCCTAAGGAACTATTAGAAATAACATTATCATCAGTAGCGAACCAATTGATATTACTTAAATTAAAATCACCCACGAGCATAACATTTTGTCTATTCTCTGCAATTCTACTATTAAAATTATTGATAAAATTAGATAGCATATTACGGCTAACGGGAGGAGGCAAATAAACTGCACATAATGCAATTGAGTTACACTCATCGTGACAATTTTCTCGTTCAATATTTATCCAAAGATCTTCACACTGACTTTCACAAAAACTGAGTCGCATTGATTTCAGTTTATTTGAGACCGCCACTAAAACTCCACCACCATCTTTTTTACAATGTAAAAGTGAACTATCACGATCTCTTCTGTATACTGTATAACGGTTGTCGAATACTTCATGGTTCTCTATTTTATTATTATTATTAATAATAATAATAATAATAATACTTTATTTCAGATTAAACAATCCATATTAAATTAAAATTAACATTAAATTCAAATAAAATTAAAAAAATAATAACAAATAAATTAAAATAAATAATTAAAATTAAAATTAAATAGATTAGTAACGAATGCTTAAACTATGTTAGTACTTAATCCTAGAATTAGACCTGCTTCACATGTACACCATTCCAGTGTTCGCAGAAGTGACTGTCCAATTTACAAGCCAATGTGCTGAGGAGGGTGTTGGTACTTTTCGAAGTTCTGCTCATAATGGAGGCGACACGCTTGCGTATTATAGAGAAAAAATCGTCCACGCGAGCATCAGCGAACATTGCCGACGCACTACAGTGTCGAGGTTTCCTCAACACCGCCCTCAACACATTGTTGTATTGGACGCGTAGGGCACTGTAGGCCCTCAGCGTATAGTTCGTCCACAGACTGCACGTGTAAAATGATTGGCAATATGCTCGAAACAGGGCCAGCTTTACAGGTGTCGTACACCGTGCAAATCTGCGAGCCAACATATTACCTCGGACCGACAGAGCCCTACGCTCACGTTCAATGTCACTGTTATCACTGAGGTTTTCATTAACTATGTGACCAAGGTATCTGAAATCAGTTACCTATTTCAGGGGTGTGCCATATAGTCTTATGTCAGGATTACAATTTATCGGCTTGTTCCTACCCCTGAAAATTATAAATTCACTTTTCTTCACATTGTAACTGAGTCCATTCACCCTGGCATAGTCCTCACAGATCTTTAGCAATTTTTTGAGACCACTGACTGAAGGGCTCAGCAGAACCATGTCGTCCGCGTAGCTGAAATTGTTCATAGCCACGCCATCGATGGAACATCCAACTCCGGCTCCACTCAGCCTCCGAATCAGTTGGTTCACATACAAATTGAAAAGCCTGGGCGATGTGAGGCCACCCTGTCTTACTCCGCACTTCAATTTGTATGAATCGCTTAGTGACTGTCCCCATCTCACCACGTTCGTTTGGTTTTCATACCAGTACTTAGGCAATGAGATTTGATTGGATCTTAAGCTAGTTTCGGTTTTGAGCTTTTGCCAAAGAATTTTATATGACACTCGATCAAAAGCTTTAGACAGGTCCAAAAAACAAGCGTATACCGGCGATTTCCTGTCAGTGTAGTACCTCACAGTCCGCTTGAGGCACAGTATTGCGGTCTCAGTTGATAATTCAGGCTTAAAGCCAAACTGCGCGTCGTGAATTTTGACTGAATTATTTAACTGTGCATCAAGAAGACTGTCCAGGACCTTTGCTGTGATTGTCGCCAGTGATATCGGCCTGTAATTTGACCCGTCTGCCATATCCCCTGTTCTGTTTTTAACTATGGGCACCACAACAGTCATCATCATTGCATCTGGTAGATAAACATGGCTACAACAAAGATTATAGAGTAACCTGAGAACTCTGGAAAGGTGAATACCGGCATACTTTAAATGATCGATGCTCGTCGAGGCCGTCGTGACCCGGCGATTTCCCACGTTTCATGCTGTTTAACGCTTTCATTATGTCATTTCTTGTGAAACAGACCGGACCCTCACCAGCGACACTAACACCCCCAGCATCGCTCTCATCCCCACAGTCACAAATTTCACATGGGTCCACGCTAAACTGGGCTTTAAACATATTAGCAATATTTTTAGAGCCACTGGTACCTCCTACCTCAGCCGGAAGGCTCGCCTTTGCATTCAGCCTGTTAGTTTGTTCCCAAAATTTACTGAAATGTTTAGCCTCATACGACGAGGCGAGGATATCCATTTTTATTGTTTCGGCATTGTCTTGGCACCACTTTAATTTGCTCTTAAAAACCTTACGTGATTCTCGCATCTCGTCGTATGTCCTCCACATGTCGGCCTTCCAGCTAATATCCACGACTGAAAGCAATTACGAGTTTTCAAATGAGCCATCCTAACGTGCTTATTCCATCCCATAACATATTCTTTCTTACTACGCTTTACAGTTTTGTGGCTGGATAATATTGCAGCCTCCTGCAATATACCTATAATATCACTATACAGTTTATCTATAATTACTTTATGCTCGGACTTATTACATACGTTATTGCAACAATCGATCATTTCTATTGGAAAATTAACTAAACTTAACCTATTGTTACATAATTCAGTATATAGTTTAATCTGGTCACTATCCCTATGACCCCATATTATTTTGTTAGTAGAGAGCGGGGTCGATTCTAGTTTTTTATGATTGGCTTGTGCATTATAGTTAAAACTACAATGGACTTCCAGAGGATAGTGATCAGGCCATGACACATTATTTATAACATTGATACTTTGTATATGCCTTCTAGCTAGTTCCGTTACAATGCAGTGATCTAACCACCGCGAGGACCCATGACTGTCACTAACATATGTGTAAACATTGTTCTTATTAGCAAGCATTTCATAGTCAGCACATACATAAGACTGATCAGTACAAAATTGCATCATTTCATTAAAAAATAACTCTTTAGGATGCGCATTAAAGTCTCCTAATACAAAAATTATACTAATTCCACAATCCTCAACAATTGCATTAATTTCACTCAGGCACTCTGTGTATTCTATTAAATTATCTGCACAGTCTGTAGGCATGTAAACAGAAAAATATAGTATATTATACTCACGAAGTTTACATTTGATCGCGCACAGCCTCACGTTATTACATTTAACCACTGACACAGAAGAAAAAACACCCTTTCGCCATAAGAGCGCGACGCCACCATAGGGTCTGCCTAGCAGAATGCTGGCACTGGTGTCCACAGCCGACGTACCAGTAGATTCAAACTCGTCGTGAACAGTGCCGAGGTAGGTAAGGTCATGAGGTAGTAACCAAGTCTCCTGTAGTGCCACTACGTCGGCACTCAAGCAAAGTCTTCTCACACTGTCTATTGAACGCTTAAGAAATTTACAATTAAAGCTCACCACCTTTATTTTATGACTTTTTAAGTTATTCTTATCCATTTTGTTTGTTTAAATTTACTGAAGCCTTTTTTCCATGTCTAAAATATATATACTTTCTGAAATAAATATCTTCCGGCCATAAATTAGCGTTAGTAAATACGGCCAATTTACTTCGTGGTATATAAAATTTGAAAGATAGATAATTTCTTGAACCTTTCGTATGTACTTTCTCTGGCAATATTTTTATCTGCGTCTTTTCATATATATAATCCGCTATATCTTGCTCCGTGTTTTCTTTTGAAATATTGTAAATATATAACGGAATTTGAATGTCTGCCGCTTTTAATTTTGTAGTTGAACTCGAGACAGCAGTACCTCGCATCCCTTTAAAACGCAACGATTTACGCTTTGTAACTCGAATCCATTCGCCTTCACCGCCACTGTGAGTGTCCGCCACTCCGTCTTGCTCGCACATTATTACATCGTGTGACGTCACTAAACCATCTGCCGCTATCGGCACCGGTAACGGTGCCTCACGCACGTCGTTCCGTCGATGCGAATTATTGCCGCGGTGAGCCTCCACGTGTTGCATCAGCGGGGTGACAGAGATAGCTGTATCATTTACTATTGCCGGAGTGCATGCGTGCGTCGGCGATGGATGATCCGGAACCTGTTTTTGCACAGTCATTCTCTTTGTTGCAATATTCTCTAGTTCGTTCGTTGACCCCATCGATTCGCTAGCGTAATCGGGACTATCCCGCATGCAGAAACCACCTCTCTTTGTATTTACATACTGACCATTGTCCCTTGATACAACTTCTGATGCTTGTTTCTTTTCTTTTTCACTAAAATATTTTTCAAATACACTTTTTGTGATATATTCTTCCTTTTGATTTTCTATGGCCTGGACTTGACTTTGAAGCTTAACAATATCCTTTAGTAGTCGCGTTACATCTATATGATCAAACGTAACAGGCGGTAACTTTTGCAAGTCTTTTGCCACAAATATGGGGATATTTTCGGGATCTATACTCCTTAACACCCCAATTATATCATCAAGTCTTCGGTCTTCACCTTTCCTTTTAACTAGCCGTTGCGGAATCGATTGAAACAATAAACACTTGGCTTTAAGAATTTCCTGTTCATCAAAGGATTGGCGGCATATAAGGGCCAAGCTTACATTGTTCATAACATCTAATTTGTTTTGAATGAAACTAAGCACCTCGTTTATCACAATGTTACAATTATTACACTTTAACGTATCCATACCGACGGAGGTCACTGACCCGTGACCGACCGCACGCGACCGCACTATACAATTCTTAAGCCACGTTTCTGTTAATATAATAACATCATAATTTGTACACGATAAATTGCAGATGAAGTCATGTGTTTTAGTACGGAGACCTCGGACGTTCTGGTAGTATATATTAAGACCGTTGAATTTTATAACATGAAACACTAAAATGATCTATGAGTTTAGAGAGCAAAGCAATTTACTGGATATTATTCAAAACAGTATGATTTTTTACATAAATACATTCTGAATGTTTTGTCTTTCTCATAAATACCTTGCCCTGTCTAACCCACACAAATCTGTATTTTTTTTCTTTAGATTTTATTCGAGCTGCTGCATGTAAAGACTTAATAGCCGGTGACAAGTGTTCCATAACATATATTGGCTGCTTATCTGCTGCAATACCTATGTGACTTGTGTTCAGTTTATCGTCAGGATGCGATTTATTGTAATTGATGACACATGCTAGCATCGTGTCTCTCATTCGTGGTGTGGATAGCTTTACAATCACAGATCTGGGTCTTTTGTCGCTGTTGTTCAATTTTGCAACTCTAGTACAGTGATGTATATCAGACTCCTTTAGATCACATGATATTGCTTTACTCAGTTGCATTACTGCACTAATTAAATTTTCATTTTTATGCTCAGGAATCATTTGTATTTCAATGTTATTTGATCGATTATACTGCTCCATAGTATGTATTCGTTTTTGCAAATCAGATGTTACATTTTTTAGTGCATTTTTCTCTCTTTCCATTTCCGCAAATTTATCGTCGTAACTTGCAATTATTTTTTTAGTAGATTCGTATTCTTCGCTCAAAAAAGTCATCGAGTTTTCAATAGTAGATATTTGCTCTTTTATAGGTTTAAGATTTTCTTGAATCATTTTGTTTAACATGTTAGTGATATCTTCCAATAGTAAATTTTTTTAAAGGCCTGAAACTAATTACGAATGATTTGTTCAACGTCTTGTTTAGTAAGTTGTTCTGATGCAGGCGACCACTTTTCAGACTGTTTGCTTTTTTGCCGATTTGTCACATTGTAAGATTCTGGAGAAGTATTATTTCTTGTTGTTATTTTTTTTTTCTGTGGAATCATTCTTACTTAGTAACGACTATAACAGCAACTTCTTAACAGAAAAATAAATAAATTGAAATAGGTCACTGTATATTTTTTAAAGTATTTCTTTGTTTTAAAATAAATTACTAGAACTTTAAGTGTTTCTTAAAATCGTTTTATAAAGCATTTATTTTTATTAATACACTACTTTCTTAACTTATTTTGCTCGTAAAATAAGTCACTGCCCTCAGTAAAAGTACCTATATTATATAATTATCGTTTCACCCTTTTGCGTATTAAACTTATTCAAACAATAATGTTTTTATATAGATCACACACTGTCTTTGTTATTTACACATATCTACGTTTTATGATTTCAAAACACAGTCCTTGTATTTTTAAAACAATTTTTTTTTACGGAGCTATATAGTTCCGTGCGCTTACGCCGCCTTTTTGGGTCTGGCACAGAAGTCTTCTCTCCAAGCTACTGGCATATGGTCTGCCTGCTCAGCTATGCACCTGGATTGCCAGCTTCCTACACAAGCGTAGCCTTCGTGTTTTAGTAGATGGTTGCGCTTCACAATTCTATGTAGTGAATGCTGGGGTCCCCCAGGGATCTGTGCTATCTCCCACACTCTTTCTTTTGCATATCAATGATATGCTCTCCCTTGGGAACATACATTGCTATGCAGATGATAGTACAGTGCATGGTGGATACCACGGACGCGCAGTGGCTGGGCGGGCGGAAACTGAGGAGAGGCGGGAGAATCTTGTCATTGAACTCGATAGGACGTTAGAGCTCATTGCCAAATGGGGTTCTGATAATCTTGTTGAATTTAATGCCAAGAAAACACAGGTATGCGCTCTCACAGCGAAAAAGTCACCATTTTACCCTCATCCCTCACTCTGTGGCATACCGCTGATGATACAAAGCAAAATCGCCATGCTGGGGATGGACGTTCGCTGCGACCTTAGTCCAAGGGCATATAATTACATCGAGGCTATGATAAAAAAAGCTTCACGAAAACTCGGAGTTCTGAACAAGGTGCGGCGTTTTTTCACGCCAAAACAACTGTGCCTGTTATACAAAACACAGGTACGATCTTCCGTTGAATATTGCTCGCACCTTTGGGATGGCTCCGCTAAGTACCTACTGGAGGCCTTGGACCGGTTGCAGTGACATGCAGTACGCATTATTGGCGACGTAAAGGTAACAAACACCCTTGAACCTTTACAATTGCGTCGCGAGATAGCAGCACTGAGCGCTTTCTATCGACTGTATCACGGCGAGTGCTCTGAGGAATTATTCTCTCTAATTCCTGCTTCCCCCTTCCTTCTTAAGTCCACGCGAGCTGGTTCTCGATGTCACCGCCTAACTGTGACATCAATTCCTAACTGTGACAATCAATGTATTTACATAAGAAAAGTAGTATATGTAGTAAATCAGTTGTCTTGTTTCCATAGCACGAGTTTTGTACAAGCTTAATTTGGGATCAGATGGCCGTGTGTGAAAAATGTCCCAGGATGTTTTTATTATTAGTTTCAAAGATTTAGAATTAGGATTACGTTGTTAATGTACCAGGAGAACATAAACAGTGAGTCGGTCTCACCGAACGATTAGATTAAAAGAGTCAATTAGTTTCAGTTAGGATTACAGTGTTAATGTACCAGGAGATCATAAACAGTGAGTCGGTCTCACCGAACGATTAGATTAAAAGAGTCAATTAGTTCCAGTTAGGATTACAGTGTTAATGTACAAGGAGATCATAAACAGTGAGTCGGTCTCACCGAACGATTAGATTAAAAGAGTCAATTAGTTTCAGTTAGGATTAGAGTGTTAATGTACCAGGAGATCATAAACAGTGAGTCGGTCTCACCGAACGATTAGATTAAAAGAGTCAATTAGTTCCAGTTAGGATTACAGTGTTAATGTACAAGGAGATCATAAGCAGTGAGTCGGTCTCACCGAACGATTAGATTAAAAGAGTCAATTAGTTTCAGTTAGGATTACAGTGTTAATGTACCAGGAGATCATAAGCAGTGAGTCGGTCTCACCGAGCGATTAGATTAAAAGAGTCAATTAGTTTCAGTTAGGATTACAGTGTTAATGTACCAGGAGATCATAAACAGTGAGTCGGTCTCACCGAACGATTAGATTAAAAGAGTCAATTAGTTCCAGTTAGGATTACAGTGTTAATGTACAAGGAGATCATAAACAGTGAGTCGGTCTCACCGAACGATTAGATTAAAAGAGTCAATTAGTTTCAGTTAGGATTAGAGTGTTAATGTACCAGGAGATCATAAACAGTGAGTCGGTCTCACCGAACGATTAGATTAAAAGAGTCAATTAGTTCCAGTTAGGATTACAGTGTTAATGTACAAGGAGATCATAAGCAGTGAGTCGGTCTCACCGAACGATTAGATTAAAAGAGTCAATTAGTTTCAGTTAGGATTACAGTGTTAATGTACCAGGAGATCATAAACAGTGCGTCGGTCTTACCGAACGATTAGATTAAAAGAGTCAATTAGTTTCAGTTAGGATTACAGTGTTTGCATTTGTTTGCATGAACATGTCTGTTTGTCCTGAGTCTGGGTGTAATTTTCTGTATAAATATGTATTTACATAAGAAAAGTAGTATATGTAGTATATCAGTTGTCTGGTTTCCATAGCACGAGTTTTGTACAAGCTAATTTGGGATCAGATGGCCGTGTGTGAAAAATGTCCCAGGATGTTTTTATTATTAGTTTCAAGGATTTATTTATTTATTTATTTATTTAGTGTACAGGAAACAAACAGTGAAATAATTACAATAAAATAAAAAATATAAAACAATTCATAAACCAAAACAGTTTCCATTTATAAATTAATCATAAGTTATTACAAAACAAGACATTTTTTATATTTAATAGGTACATGAAATTATATAATTCATTTATATAATTTAATTTAATATAAATTTAATTTTTAAATCAAGAAAACATAATTTAATAATAAATAATCAATTTATATTTAATTAATTAAAAATGCATGAGTAAATTAAGGCTCTTGAGAGTATAATATTTCTTTTACTTGCAGTTTGAATTTTTTAAGGGAGAGATGAAATATATCACATTCAATAAATGTTTTATTGTACTGTTTAGATGATCTATTAATAAATGCATTTGCTGCATATTTAGTCTTTGTCAATGGAAAATCAAAAATAGATTTATTGCGACTACCAGGGCGAGGACACTTGATATTTATTTTAGAAAGGAGATAAGGGGAATCAAATATGTTGTGGATCAATTTATATAAAAACACCATATCACGTTCAAGTCGTCTCTGTTCAGTTGTCGGTATCTTTTCTATTTGATTCAAATTATTTATAGACGAAAATTTTAAATATTTTAAAAACTTTTCCTGAATATTTTCGATGAATTCTATATATTTACTATACCGTGGATTCCAGACAGTGCAAGCGTATTCTAGAATAGGTCTCACAAATGATTTATATAAAAGAGCAAAAGTTGAAACACGCTTAAACTCTCTGGAAATCCTCAGCACAAATCCTAGCATACGAAACGCTTTAGAAGTTATGGAATTTATGTGTTCATCGAAAAGAAGTTTAGAATCGAGTGTTATTCCAAGATCTTTGACCACTGATACACGTTTTATATCATCTTCCTTAAATCGGTAGTTGTAAATGATCACTTTTCTTTTTCTGGTATATGTTATACAATTACATTTCTTTATATTCAAAAACAGCGAATTGGTAGTACAATAATCGCTAAGTAAGTTCAAATCTTTTTGCAGACTAATACAATCATCAACACTCTTAATAATTTTATAAGTTTTTGTATCATCAGCATATAATAGAAATTTAGAAGATGCAAATACCGAAACAACATCATTTATATATATATTAAAAAACAGTGGTCCAAGATGTGAGCCTTGAGGGACTCCAGATGGAACGGGTAGAAAAGATGAGCAATATCCTTTCACAGTAACGGCTTGACTTCTATTCCATAAATATGACTTGATCCATCTAAGGAGGTCACCATGTACACCGATGAACTCCATTTTTGCTATTAAGATAGAATGAGAGATTTTGTCAAACGCTTTGGAGTAATCGGTGTACACAACGTCCACCTGATATCCTTTGTCCATTGCAGTCAAAACATAGTCAGTGAATTCACACAAATTAGTTTCAGTTGATTTCTTGTTAATAAATCCATGCTGCTGGTCAATAATTATGGGACGTATGCTTGGAAAGATTTTGTCATAAATTATACGTTCAAAAAGTTTTGGAATTGAACTTAATTTCGAAATAGGACGATAATTTTTGATATCATGTCTATCTCCATTTTTAAAAATAGGCACAACATAAGACTGTTTCCAAATTGAAGGCATAGTACATGTATGAAGGGAAATCAATCAATCAATCAATCAACAGCCAATCGTTGTCCACTGCTGAACATAGGCCTCTCCCAAGGTGCGCCAAAGCTCCCTGTCCTCCGCCTTCCGCATCCAGTTGGTGCCCGCCACCTTCTTAAGGTCGTCGGTCCACCTGGCTGGAGGGCGCCCTACGCTGCGCTTGCCGATTCGCGGTCTCCACTCTAGGACTCGTCTGCTCCAACGGCCATCGGTCCTACGACATACGTGACCAGCCCACTGCCACTTCAGCCTGCTGATTTTGCAAGCTATGTCGGTGACTCCGGTTCTTTTCCGGATAATCTCATTTCTGATCTTATCCTTCAAAGATACTCCGAGCATAGCTCGCTCCATAGCACGCTGAGCGACTTTGAATTTGTGGACTAGTCCCGCAGTTAGTGTCCACGTTTCGGCACCGTATGTCATGAAGGGAAATACAAAACAATAAATGTAAAGGAATAGATATAGTCATATAGCATTTACTTAGAAAAAGAGGTGGTATACCGTCGGGTCCGCTACCTTTTTTAATATTTAAGGTTTTCAAATACTTACGAACATCAGCAAGTGAAATATCAACAGATGACAAATTAATTGTATTAGCATATCCACTATTATTTTGACTGTTACAGGAAAAATTGTTAAGATGTGTACTATGTTCAAAGGATGTATAGAAATATTCATTAAATAGATTGCTTATTTGCTGACCGTCACTTGTTGAGATATCGTTATAATATAGCCGCTCAGGTATGTCATTTGTATTCTGTTTGGTCTTGACAAATGTCCAAAAACACTTAGAGTTTCTCAAAATATTATTTTCCGCAAAATCAAGATAGTTATCGTAGCATGTCTTTTCAACCCTTTTTTGTCTATCACGAAGTAATTTAAACGTACTGTAATCACTGTAATTATCATACATTTTCCATTTTTTGTGATATTTTAGTTTTTCTTTAATAATTTTAATAAGTGCAGGAGAATACCACGCTGGATACTTACTAAGATCAACAACCACTTTAGAAGGAATATTCTTTGTAATTATATCATTGATTATGTAATAGAATTTCTCAACGGATGTGTCAATATCATAGTAATCAGAAATAACCGACCAATCAATGTTAGCCAATAATTCATTAATTATTTTATAGTCAGCTTTATGAAAAAGTTTAACAATACGAGGAGGGCTACTAATGTTAATATCTATTAACATAATATCCAACGTGGGATGGTGTAAATCTTCCTTTACTAAAGGTGTTTCACAGCGCATAACCCTACAATTTGAGTTACTGAAGACAAGGTCTAATTGGCGATTATTGATGTTTGAGACTAAGTTATATTGGGAAAAGTTATTTAAGGACATGAAGGAAGACATTGCATTGACCATTGAGTTTCCAATATTCTCACAGAGCTCAGCGGATGTGGACGAAGGAGACCAAATAGCACTGGGAACATTAAAATCACCAACTATTAAAAATATATCTTTCGGATTCAATATCACTAATTCAGAGATACGTTCATAAAAGTTCAACTGATCTTGAAATTGTGAACCCGACTGAGGAAAATAACAACAAAAAAATCTACAATTAACGGGCTTACCTTTTGTCCTTAAAGCTACGCATAATGAAAAAACGTCACAGGAAACAATATCGTTTGACGGCAAAAAGACAGGGTCTTTAACAACGAGTCCGTTACGCACCGCAATCAGGACACCGCCTCCCATTTTATCGTTACGTTCATTGTAGTTACGATCACATCTATAGACCGAGTAGCGACTATCAAAAATTTCTGAATCAAAAATTCCAGGTAATAACCACGTTTCAGTTAGACAAATTATGTCATGTTCACAATTTAATATATTCGAAAAAAACTCAGAAGTTTTTGTTCTAAGACCTCGCACGTTTTGGTACAAAATCGCTATTTTGGATACCATTGCGAAATAAGTAATTTATAAATCATATAAGACTTAAGAATTATACTAAATACATTTAAACTGACCATTTCATCTAAATTAATTATAATAATTCTCCTTTCTAAAATTATACAAATAGAATAAACCTTAAACAGATTTAGCAGTTTCATCTCTCTCTCAAAGCCTAATAAAATTACAATCAAATAGAAAAGCCAACATAATTTTAGTAAATTTATAAAGAAGCCACCAAACGTACTTATATATAATATGTTGGATAAATTAATTGCGCGTATTACAATTTTTTTAAATCACATTCGTTAAGTATATGAATAACTGGGCTAGTGTCAGTTTTTCTAGCCATAATAGAACAGTTTTTTACCCAAATATACGTATATTTTTTATCGCGAGCTATTTCTTTTGTTTTACGAAGAAGCGCCTTATTAGCACTTGTGAGATGATCGTTAAAGTAAACACGATTAGTATTTCCCACGTAGCCAAGGTCGCAAGCCCTGATATTCTTCTTTGCTCGTAATCTAGCAAGGAAATCATCCTTCTTCCATCTAGACAAAAATCGAATAATTACGGGTCTTGGTTTTTTAGAATCATTGTTTTTAGGGGCCACGCGGGTTATAAAATCGATGTCCGAATGACTGTAAGCTGAGTGATCCACCAGTTCCGATAACTTATTCATTGTTGTCATTAAATTTTCGTTTTTGGATTCGGGAAGGCCAATAATCTCAACATTAGAACGCCTGGACCATTGTTCCTTATTATTAATTTCATTTTGGAGGTTTATCATAGATAATTGGCAGTTTTTTACATCGGAATATAATGCACCACACTTTTTTATCCCATTCTCGGCTGTTTCTAGTCTCTTAAGAATCGCATCATGAGTATCACTTAAAAATTTCACAGAGTTTTGGAGTGACAAAATTTCCTTTTTAACATCCTCAAGGATATTTTGAAATCCAGAAAAAGCCTCTTTAAACTCAGATTTAATAATATTTCGAATTTCATCTCTTGATATTTGTAGCGCAGTGAGATTTACCTTATGTGTATTTTTTTCAGAAGACGTACTCTTATCAGTTTTTTGCTTGGACCGCTTTGTGACATTGCGAATTGGGGTATCAGATTTGTTGTCCCGAGAATTATTTGAGGTACACGATGAACACCGCCAGGAGAGTCTAAGATCATCGTCCGGTTTTAGTTCTTGATCTTTTAGCTGTAGCATACAAGCTACATGGAATTCCCTATCGCAAGATGTACATACAATAGGATCTTCAGCATCTTTTATTGATTTGCTACAGCAGGCGAACTCCATATTATTACTTCGTAACCAAAAAAAAAAAAAAAGTAACGATGCGCACAAGTGAGATTTGAACCTGTATCGACTGCGTATGCGGTGCGTTCGAAACCTCTGTTCCAACAACTGTTTAAGTTGACCGGGCAAAAATAGTTATCAGTTTTGTACGTTGTTTATGTGTGGTCAATGACCTATCGGTTGCGGTATGTTTTTTCAATATGAAGCTCATTAACGTCTTGACGCACGAAGTAGATCACGATGCACTTGTCCAACGTTAAACATATGTAAATCACTTTTATATTTGCAAAGTTATTGTTGAAAACTATTATATTTTGGCACTGAAATTGTTATAAGTTTACTTATTCTTTTAAACGAAGATATACTACGTATTTATATCTTAATTTTCGAGAAAACTGTTAGCAAAATCACTGATTTTTACAACAATATTAAAGCACCAATAGTCAATACGTCTTGTCGCTATGTAACAAACAGTGCAAATTTAGAATTAGGATTACGTTGTTAATGTACCAGGAGAACATAAACAGTGAGTCGGTCTCATCGAACGATTAGATTAAAAGAGTCAATTAGTTTCAGTTAGGATGGCAGTGTTAATGTACCAGGAGATCATAAACAGTGAGTCGGTCTCACCGAATGATTAGATTAAAAGAGTCAATTAGTTTCAGTTAGGATTAGAGTGTTAATGTACCAGGAGATCATAAACAGTGTGTCGGTCTCACCGAACGATTAGATTAAAAGAGTCAATTAGTTCCAGTTAGGATTACAGTGTTAATGTACCAAGAGATCATAAACAGTGAGTCGGTCTCACCGAACGATTAGATTAAAAGAGTCAATTAGTTTCAGTTAGGATTACAGTGTTAATGTACCACGAGATCATAAACAGTGAGTCGGTCTCACCGAACGATTAGATTAAAAGAGTCAATTAGTTTCAGTTAGGATTACAGTGTTAATGTACCAGGAGATCATAAACAGTGAGTCGGTCTCACCGAACGCGGATGGCATTAATCGAAATAAGATCAATGTTAAATATATTCGATTTGGCCCTCAGAACATCCGACGCCGACTATTCCGGCGACGAGTGCTACGGGAGTCTACCCCCGCAGCCTCGTTTCGGGAACGTCGAGTACAAACTGTAGCTGGTCTCGCCGTGCGAGCAACGCTTCCAGCACCTGGTGACGCAAGTGAATAATAAATAATATTAAATATATAACATTATATATAACTTAGGTAGCTAACTGGGTAGGTATCACCCACTCATCAGATATTCTACCGCAAAACAGCAGTACTTGGTATTGTTGTGTTCCGGTTTGAAGGGTGAGTGAGACAGTATAATTACAGGCACAAGGGACATAACGTCTCAGTTCCCAAGGTTGGTGGCGCATTTGCGATGTAAGCGATGGTTAACATTTCTTACAATGCCTATGTCTATGGGCGTTAGTGACCACTCACCATCAGGTGGCCCATATGCTCGTCCGCCTTCCTATTCTATAAAAAAATATATTTATAAGGCTTCGTATCCAGAAGTTTTTGATTCGATTATCATGTAGAGATCCTATACGTGTGTACTCGTAATAAGGAGATGACGCCTTATCCCAGCTGTGGGTAAAAATGCTGTTTCATTTTTAAACAAATTAAATGATACCTACTCAGTCGCGACAAAAACCGACTTTGTTAATATTATATTGTAATATCATTTATTTTATCCTCAGATAAATATTTTATGGTCAAGAAACTTAGTTGTAATTACAATGGCAGTATAAAATTTGATCTTGAAATTGTAATGACTTCATTGGTTGATGGTATGTTAGCTGTTTGTAGTGCGCAATACAATAATTTTTCTTTTCTACAGTTGAACTCGATAACGGTAGAGGGTTCGCTCGCCTGAACATGTTCAGGCATTTGCACGAAGTGAAAAGTGGTAGGACGTCCTTGCTCAGCCACGAGATACTCGGCTTCGATGCTCAGGTGCGCTAATGATTATTTTGACATTTATTTAAATTAAGAACAATCCCCCACCCACTTGCAAAGCCCGGGCAAACACCACTGCACTTTGATGTGCTTAATTAATGGGCACATTGTCAGGAGATCTGCTTTTATGGGATGAAGTATTGCTATGTATATCCATCAACCCGCATTGAAGCAGCAAGCTAGAGCTCCAAATCACAAGTGGAGGGGAGGCCTTAGCCCAGCAGAGGCGTTATTTTTTTTATAATAAGTAAATAGAAAAGAAAAGTAAAAGTAAGTTGTACACTAGAAGTGAGATTTGGAAGCATGTAAAGACATTGTTTGCGCCTGAACTCTCTCTAATTTTCACCCTGGGATTATGTAAATGTCTAAGTCCCACTGCTGGGCTAATCCCTCTTCTCCCTTTGATGAGGAGCTTATTCCAATACGCTGTTCCAATTTAGAGGTGCTAATCTGGGTTTTAACACGCTATCATTGGTAACGATTTACACATTCTATTCACTACCATCTCGGTTCTCAATAGGATTAAGAGTGTGTGGGAATAGAAACTGTCTGTGCTTGCACGCACACACAAGTACCATTATTAGTCCCGTGCAGTTGTCTAAACCGTTCGTATCCGTAACAGCCTGTGAATGTCCCACTGCTGGGCTAAAGGCGGGTTGGTGGAATACACATGTGGCAGAATTTCAGTGAAATTAGACACATGCAGGTTTCCTCACGGTGTTTTCCTTCACCGTCAAGCAGAGATGAATTATAATCACAAATTAAGCACATGAAAATTCAGTGGTGCTTGCCCGGGTTTGAACTCACGATCATCGGTTAAGATTCACGCGTTCTTACCACTGGGCCATCTCGGCTACAAGTTGTCTAAACATGTGTATCTAGTTTTCATACTCATTTTTCAATTATATTAATCTTTGTAAAAGCTTCCGTTATTCTATTATCCAGTTGTATGATGGCGTATGTTACACCCCGTTAACGATAGATGGCGCTCATTCGAAATGTCACATTCCTGAATCGCGCTGTCTAGATATTCGCTTTTCTTTTTTTTTTTTTTATATTCTCCGGGAGGGCAAATGACTCTACTCCACCTGTTGGTAAGTGGTAGTAGAGTCCAAACGCGACGACGGCCAGTACAGACGTTAAAAACGTTCTGCACTAGCCGCCTTCGCCTTGCCGGCCCGCAAGATGCCTCTTCACGCCTCGTTTGAAGGAACCCGGGTTGTAAGAGGAGGGGAACACGTGAGCTGGTAAGGAATTCCATTTTTTGGAAGTGCGACAAAGAAAGGAGTTGCCCAATTTCTTTGTTCGCGATGGAATTGATGTTACAGTTAGGCGGTGACATCGAGAACCAGCTCGCGTGGACTTAAGAAGGAAGGGGGAAGCAGGAATTAGAGAGAATAATTCCTCAGAGCACTCGCCGTGATACAGCCGATAGAAAGCGCTACGGAGTATATATAGTGTAGAAGTGATTGTTTTTGTAATCTAATAAATTGTAGTTTCATTTACCTAATCCCAGGTATCAGTGTTGCAGAACTATCGATAGTTTGACCTCGAAAACTATTATCGACAGTACTTCCGAAAGTATCGTCTTGTGTCAATATTGTCGATATTATCGATAGTTACTATAGCTCTCTGTTCACAATACTATTGGTAACTCATTTGCCTGCCTCGTTAGTCTAGTGGCTTCATATAAGACCGCAGACCCCGGAGGTCCTGAGTTCAATTCCCAGATCGGGACAATAAAAAGTTATTGGGTTTTTCTGTTAGAAAATTCTCAGTAGCAGCCCGGAGTCTGGAAGTTGGAAGTGTGTACACTCCCGTGCCTCGGAAAGCACGTAAAACCGTTGGTCCTGCGCCTGAACTCTTTCCGGTCGTGTCGGGTCGCCGTCCCATCGGATTATGAGAGTTTGGGAGTAGAGAGTGCACCTGTGTTTGCGCACACACTTGTGCACTATAATATCTCCTGCGTAGTTGGCTAATCTCTCTTCAGATTGGCCGCCGTCGTTGAAATCGGTCTGGAGGACATTATTATTATTAATACTATTGATAACAGCAATCCATAGAAATTCATTCGATAGTAACGATTTAATAAAACTTCATTAATAATAGTGTTGTTACTGGGCCTACTACATTACTTATCTTGAGAAAGCAATAATATAATAATAATAAAAAATAATAATAATATTGGACATTATTCACACGCGGTCATCTGATCCCAAATTAAGCAGAGCTTGTGTTATGGAAACCAGACAACTGATATAATACATATACTACTTTTCTTTTGTAAATACATACTTATATAGATAATTACACCCAGACTCAGGACAAACAGACATGTTCATGCACACAAATGTCTGTCCTGGGTGGGAATCGAACCCACGACCTTTGGCATGAAAGGCAAGTATCTAGCAAGGGTGGTTGGCGTAGCTATAGACAATACTATTACCATTACCAATAGTATGGAACTCGTTTTAAGGTCATACATAAGAGTTCACCCAGAAACACTTCGGGTTAAATAAAGTTAAGTTTCCCTTTATATTTATTATACAACGAATCACTTCGCTCAGGTGTTTTTCCCGATAAGTGGAAAATAGCTAGGATCGTACCAGTATATAAGTCCAAGGGTAGTGAGTGCATTGAGAATTATAGACCGATTTCCATACTTTCCACTTTTGCCAAAGTATTTGAAGCAATAGTTTACCCATATCTAGAATGTCATGTAAAGCAAATGAATAATAATAACCAGCATGGCTTTATAAAGGGTCGATCTACAACATCAAATCTTGTTTCGTACAGTGAATTCATTGTGCCAGCTATTGATAATCACAAGCAAGTTGACGCTTTATACCGACGACTTTATACCGATTTAACCAAGGCTTTCGACAAAGTTTCGCACGATATTTTACTCTTAAAACTAAGCAAGTACGGATTCAATGGTAATATGCTTGAGTGGTTCAAATCATATTTATACAATAGACAACAATTTGTTGTCTTAAAAGGTTTTAGCTCGAGTCTATATAAAGCCTGCTTCGGGGTTCCTCAAGGGTCACACTTAGGACCTTGGCTCTTTAATATCTTCATTAATGATATTTGCGATACGGTACATTATAGTAGAGTATTTTTATTTGCGGACGATTTAAAATTAACAAAAGTAATAAACAACTTAGCTGACTCAGAGCTCTTACAGGTGGATATTAATGCTATATATAATTGGTGTAAAAATAATAAAATGGAATTAAACGTCAGTAAATGCAAGCATATAAAATTTACGCGGAAGCTCAATATAATCAAAACAATATATAGCATTGATAACATCAAGTTGGAGGAAGTTTTTGAAATAAGTGATTTGGGTGTCATTTTTGATGACAAGCTTACTTTTGTCCCGCACTTCAATAAAATAATTACGAAAAGTTCCAAAACGTTAGGATTTTTAATTAGAAATGGTAAACACTTCACGAATAACACGAAAAAAATAATCTATAACGCTTACGTGCGTAGTGTACTGGAGTACGGTAGTGTTGTGTGGAATCCTTGTTACAATGTACATCGTCTGCGTATAGAGAGAATACAGAAGCGATTTGTATATCATCTATCCAGAAACAAAAAAACCTCATACAATAAATCTAATAAAAATTACAGCAATATCTTGAAAGACTTTAATATGGATAGTCTCTCTGTACGCAGACAATTATTAGATCTCTCTTTCCTATTTAAGATAATTCGTAACGAGATCGACTGTACTTACTTACTTGAAAAGATATACTATCGTATTCCAGGGCGCAATGTTCGTAGTTTTCTGGGCACTTTTGATGTCAGAATATCAAAAACGAAATTAGGATGTAATGCACCAATGCCTAGATCATCACGGTTGTACAATGGTTTTTGTCAAGATCTAGATATTTTTAATGACTCTGCCATGATTTATCGTAAACGGGCGCTAGAATTGTTGAGAGATGCAAATAAATAATAAATAAATAAATAAATAATAAATAATGTTATCTTAATTTTATTTTGTATTAATTAGTATATTTTTAGTAATTTTTTTGTAACGTAAATTTGCATGAATTTAATGAATTATTTAATTTTAATTTGTACCTATATCAATTTCAAACTATTTGTGTTATTAATTTTAATTTTATTAAGTGCATGTTTATTTTTTTATGATCTTTAATTTGTACCAATTTGGACTTTTTTTTTTTTTTAATCTTTCTACTCATGTTGCTATAATTATGTGTTAAT
Organism: Nymphalis io; assembly: GCF_905147045.1. Taxonomy (NCBI): domain Eukaryota; kingdom Metazoa; phylum Arthropoda; class Insecta; order Lepidoptera; family Nymphalidae; genus Nymphalis; species Nymphalis io. Next base: position 601,713 of record NC_065917.1, on the reverse strand, counting down.
GTATTTTTAAAACAAATATTGTAATTGTTGTGGCTACTTTAAAAAGCTTCACATGTTAGCTATTTTCACTAAATTGTTTTACATTTGTCATTAAAACATGTAGTAGCTACTAGTGGTCCTTAAAAAATAAATAAATAAATAAATAAATAAATAAATAAATAAATAAATAAATAAATAAATAAATAAAGGCTTGTGAAGCTACTCACTCCTCATCCTTTTTGATTTCCTTGTCTACATTATCTATGGTGTCCAGTATCGACTTTTGCGGCGCGACGCAGTTCCTTGCCATATTCTCGTCAGTTATTAACAGCGGTTTCTGTAATAATACCAATATATATCATGCATTAACATGTCTGTTTTACCTGAGTCTGTGTGTAATTGTCTATACAATAGTATATCAGTTGTCTGGTTGCCATAGTACAAGCTCTGCTTAGTTTCGGATCAGATATATATATATATATAGTTGAACGCAAATCACGGTAGTGTCGGCCGGCAGGGTGGCCGTGTTCCCGGTGAGCTGCGCGCGCGGCGCCGGCCTCAACGCGCTGCACGCGTGCCTGCTGGCGCTGGCGCCGCGCCGTGACCTGCAGCGCTCCGAGGACGTGAGTGAACCATATGTTGCGCAGTTGACTAGTATCCTTTTTATTAAATTATAAATGTTATAATTTATGTCACTTTACAGGAGGCGTGCGAGTTTCAAATAGACGAAATTTTCCACGTAGGGGACTCGACGGGGCCCGTCGTGGGGGGACTGCTCGCGCGAGGGTGACTCTACGAGGGCGACGAACTTGTCATAGGTGCGTTGCGTTCTGTTAGTTGTGAGATGAATAGAGCGACGTACATTTAACACCCCCCCCCCCCCTGCAGAACCTCTGGAGTCCGGCGAGTTCTCGGAGATATCCGTGCTCACGATATACCGCAACCGGGTCCCGTGCGGCAGCGTGCGCGCGGGACAGTCGGCGTCGCTGGGCCTGGGTCGCTTCCCGCCGGGACTGCGGCAGGGCATGGTGCTGCTAGCGCGGCCGGGGGGCTACGCCGCGGGACACGAGCGGCCCACCTTCGGAGGCTGTCCGCGCGGGACTTGCAGAGGACGACAGGTGGGTCGCTAATTCAAACCTTATTACTAAATAAAAACTTACATGTATTTAAGACAGAATATATATACGCGGCCAGTAGTGCTATTCTAGAATCTTAGATTCATCACTCTCCGTTGAAATGTTGACATGATGATGATGATGATGAGTGAGAGAATGTTCTTACAGAGTAGCCATACTGGTTGTAGCTTTATATTTAAAATTATATTATACAAACGATTTAAAAAGGCTTTTTTGAATAACGTTTCTACCGCCATGGCAATACTTAGTATTATTGTGTGCTAGTTTGAAAGATGAGTTAGACAGTGTAACTATAGGCACAAGAGACTTAATATCTTAGTTCCCAAGGTTGACGGCGCATTTCGATGTTAGGGGTGGTTAATAGACTGTGACAAAGTTTATGGGTAGTGACGACCACTTACCATAAGGTGGTCATTTGCCAGCGTACCTATACGAAATTAAAAAAGTGATATATTTTTTTTTTTCAAAATTCATTGTTACAGATATCAGAACTAGTCCACTCGTCGCAAGCTTCCGAGAAGAATCGAAAGAACGCAAGGAGACAGAACAAGAATATCCTCCAGGACATCGCCAACGTGAAGACCAGCCTCACGAAGAC